>NC_044551.1:54313070-54478070 GCF_007565055.1 Rhinopithecus roxellana | reverse complement strand
GCAAACGCAATATAACTATACACATATAATACCGGTGTGGCTCTGTTCTTTAAGTTAAAAAGGGTACAAAGGCAGGCTCAAGTAAAAACAAACCATCCCTCCCATCCCCACCCCCCACCCCATTCATACAAGATCTATCAACCAAACCTCTCGCGAACCAACATCATCAGTTTCTTTTTGCCTTTGTAGATTTGTTTCAGGTTGTCAATAAACTGTGTAAACTGAATGTGTCCATCATGCGCCATTAAGAAGGTCTCTCGGGCTTTGCTGAGGAACTCTATAAACTCACTATAGTGCCGAGGACTGATGTGTGTCAGCCGTGAGTGCGTTGTGTTAATGTAGGCCCCAATCGTGGCATCCAAGAGTTGCCTCAAGGGGGCTTTGTCCAGTGACATGAGCTTACCAGAGTTCCTCCTCCCATGTAGTCCCACCATGCCAGGAGTGGTCAGAGTGCATCTGCGCAAAATGTCTGACAGTACCGTTGCACACTTGACACTCTTGACCACCAGAGGTATTATAGCTGCAAGCTCATTTTTACCAAGGGAGTGGCTAAGCGCACAGGCCCACAAAACGTCATTAATGGCAGGGTGTGTGTCCTGATTGTAGCTCAGGTTGAGATGGGTCATGGCCAGGGTGGCCAGCTTGTAGGCCCTCATGGGGTACCCGCGGTGCTCCATGTACCGTGCTATTGTAAAGAGCTGTGTATAGCTCATGCCGGTCGTAGCAGCGTCGAGAACAATTTGGTATGCCGTCTCGAAAGCTATGTGATCCTTTTCACAAAGGGTTAGCGCAGAGAGGGCACAGTTCTGTGGATCCTTCATGGCACACTGCAGTGCAAGTGTCCGGGCGCTGCTGGCCAGCTTTTCCTGCTGGTGGCAGTCCAGGTGGAGGCGGACAATGGTGCTGTTGGACATCACGGTAGTTGCAACTATACTTGTGGCCTCGGTGGGAGTAAAGAGTGTAAACCAGGTCTGCATGATGCTGTCCAGGGCATAAACCCCTGCAAGGAACACAAACAGGCTCTATTACTGACAAGGAGGCTGGCCAGAGGTTCTGCCTTATTTTGACTTTTACAACCAGTGTTTACATTGTTAGCCATCACAGGACATGAGCTAGACTAGAAAACCCTGTAAGGTAATATGCCTGGGAGAAACCTTTAAAAATAAGGTCATTATGAATTGTTATTCAGTGAAATGCTGAAAGGAACATGAACTTGCTATAATAAAGAACCAATCCTCTTGGTAGCTGGTATTTGTACTGTGCTGCTTGCCATTTCAGACAATGGCTTTTTGCTAATGAGTTCTAGTTCACTGGGGCTTCCTGTCAGAATCTGAGGTCAAAAATTGAAACCCTCACCAAAACAGGGACTTTACATGGCTTGTGTGCTTGTGTGTAAGGTAAAAGTACACATAATACAAAATTTTAAAACACACAAGCTGGAAAATGTGGCCCATAATCAAGAGAATAAAGTCAATAGAAGCAGACCTACAGATGAATTAAACGTTGTAAATAGCTGACTATGTCTTTAAAATAATCACTTTACATTCATAGACCCAATATGCCTCACTTGTAGGAAAATCCTAAAAGTGAATGATTTGAAGAGAAGGTACTAGGTCTCAGAGAGAAATCAGGTTTGTATCTCGGGGCAGGGGTAGAGAAGTTATGTGGCAGTTCTTAAATTAGTATTATCTTTGTATTGCTTCACTAAAGCATGACTTTAATAATGTAAAGATAATCTTTGTATTGAGACCAATGTCCCTTTTCCAAAATAAGAAACCATTATACATTAGTGAAAGAAAAATAGTAATTTTATAGTATATGCTGTGTCATATCTAAACACTTGGATGGTAGTGTTTTCTCAGCATGAAGTATGTATCCCTTTCTGATGCAAATAAGAAAAAAGAACGTTTAACCAATATTTATTTTAAATTGCAACCGTTGGGTAAGGTGGCTCACGCCTGTAATCCCAGCACTTTGGGAGGCTGAGGTGGGTGGATCACGAAGTCAGGAGATCAAGACCATCCTGGCTAACATGGTGAAACCCCATCTCTACTAAAAGTACAAAAAATTATCCGGGCGTGGTGGCAGGCATCTGTAGTCCCAGCTACTCGGGAGGCTGAGGCAGGAGAATGTCATGAACCCAGGAGATGGAGCTTGCAGTGAGCCGAGATTGTGCCGCTGCACTTCAGCCTGGGCAACAGAGCGAGATTCCATCTCAAAAATAAAGAAATAAATAAATAGCAACCATTTGTTTCTGTTGGCATTCTTGCTGGGAATGTACAGTTTTCTTCTGAACTGATCTACTGCTGTAGCGGGGAAATAGTTAGCTGAAGGGCCTCACAAAATGGCAGCTTATGGACAGCCAGGGAATCTTCTCATGGCTAGCTACAATTGCTCACACATCTGGAAGATCACCTAAACCACACCCAGTGGGCATCATTTCTCTGCTGGATACCATGATGTATGCCTTCAGATGATAAAGAAGAAAAACAGTGCAACTAGGTAACTTTATATATATTAACTGAATAAAAACAAAACAGTTTACTCACTGACTTATACCATTTTAAGTAAGAGGCTGGAGCTTCACAAATGTGATCAATTCAAAGTTGAATAATACCAATATGTATAACTGAAGATTAGGGGTGGGGGTCGGGGAAAAGGGAGCCGTTGTAGACGGCTAGAGGAGCCTTGGAGAAGTCAAAGTAAAAGAGTGAATATGTTCATGTGTCTGTAACTGACAAGTTAAATCCTACCATGAGGCACTTGGGAAAGCTTCTGTTCCAGAGTTTACCTACCGACTTCAGTAGCACATGTTACCAGCCACCTCACCATCTCCCGCCGTCGCCAATTTAAGGTTGACAGTGTCATTCGCATAACCTATAAAAGCAGGATAACAAAATGTTTTGGAAAATTATCCTCAGTCAATGAAAAAAAAAAGGGGATAAACTATAAGGTATATAAGGCATACCTACTGTCTACCACCAGGAAGATGAAAGCACAATTTAGAGCAAAGCTCTACATACAAATTTGGATTTGTCCATGGCTACCCCAGGTGGCCTTGCCGCAGCCACATTCTCCTCCTGGCAAGAGGCCCACATTCTCCTCCTGGTGGGCCCACTGACCAGATGTGGTATCTGAACCAGTTACTCCATCCCTCATCTGCAAAATCAGAGGGCTGGACTGGAGCATTAAACATAGCCCATGCCCTTTTTCCCTCCCCATATTTAACATTCCATAGTTCAATTTCTGAGGCTCCTATGAATTCATTCTAACCAGGAACTCTCAGTGGGGAAAGAGGTATTTTAAAATAATCATTTTAGTTATTCCTTCAATCTCTGGTTGCTCTTTTCTGGTGACCATGAAGGTAACTCCAGGTTTATGGGGGAAAGAATCATCCTTGATATCATTAGTGATCTGATTTTGTTTTTCACTTTCTAATAAGAAGTCCTTAAATACACATATCCACCTCTTTGTACTTCCTCCATTCTTTAAGATTCAAAATATCCAGGGATGGCCAGGTGCAGTGGCTCACGCTTATAATCCCAGCAATTTGGGAGGCCAAGGAGGGCAGATCACAAGGTCAGGAGTTCGAGACCAGCCTGGCCAATATGGTGAAACCCCATCTCTACTAAAAATGCAAAAATTAGCTAGGTGTGGTGGTGCATGCCTGTAGCCCCAGCTACTCAGGAGGCTGAGGTAGAAGAATTGCTTGAACCCAGGAGGCAGAAGTTGCAGTGAGCTGAGATTGCACCCCTACACTCCAGCCTGGTGACAGAGTGAGACTCCATCAAAAAAAAAAAAAAAAAAAAAAAACCCACACACGCACACAAATATCCAGGGACATCATATCCCCAAAGGCCCTCTTGGATTCCTTCCTAGGTTCCAGAAATACTCACAAAGAGCCTGTGAGATTCCTTCTTAGGTTCTAGAAAGCATGAGGCAAGGAATAAGCTCTCATGCATATCCTATTTACCAAGAATTCCAAATAACGAGAAAGCTCATGCTAATGGTTCTTTCTGCATCACATCTTTAAGATGAGGCAAATGGTGACAAAAATTAGCCAAATAACAAGAATTAAAAAAAAAAAAAAAACCCTGCTGAACCATCACTGTATAGCTTAAAAGTAATCTTCTATACCTTTTGCTTGTACAGTACTCTATGTTACAGTGGTAGGTACATTTTCCTGTGATCCCATTATTTAAACATTATTAGTAAGGGAGAATCCACAACTAAAAAACCAGATTAATTATCCAATCAGGGGATTATACTCCCCAAACTTTAGGTAACTGAGGTATAACAATTTTGTTCACTGCTTTTTAATGGGAAGAAAGCAAATGTTAATAGAGATTCCATGAGAAAAATAGAAACAAATTTTTTAGTTCCTGGTTTATACAGTGATCTGTTCAGAAACTATAAGGAAGCAAACATCTATCTGCTTGACTAACTCAAAACGTTCTTGGTATTCTGTTCTGCTGAAATCTAAAACTGGCCTCTGGCCCGATCACTCCTCCTTTACCTATTTTTCTCAGAGTTATTAAAAGGAGCTAGAACTGCCCACCTATTATGAAAATGCAAACATCAATAAAAATTTTTACTTCCTCTAAAAATTTGTCCCTAACAACTGACTCTTCATTATACATGCTAGCTTTATTTAAGTCTCTTGTTAGCAATAATTCTTCTCCTTTCATTCAAAGAAGAAACCGTGCCGTTAAGGCTGCAATTCAGAAAATGATTTTCTTAATTGAAAGATACAACTTAGGCTTCTAAATGTACAGTCCCTGCACCTCACATAGCAGTCTGGTTCAGCTGGGAGTGACCACGTCTCTGAAATCCAGTTCTCTCCTGAAGTCTAACAGATTTGTACTCCAAAGACTCATTTACCTGCACTCAAAAATCCAATCAAACAAAAACAACCCTAAGTGGTGCCTTTATTTAGCAGTCTTTGATGTCCCAGGAAAGACTACCAGTCATGTACCTGCAGGCCCAGCTCCAGAGACACTTTCAAAAGAGTGATGTCTGGCAAACTGTCCATGAGAGTTGCTATTTTAAATGCATCTTGGGCAAGCTTGAAGATGTGTGATGAGGAGTGAATGTTTTTCTGGATGGATTCTAATACTGTTTCCAGCCTCCGAACATCGCCTGCAATGAACAAGGGAAAACCAAACCAAACCAAATCAAAGCAAAGCAAGACAAACAAACAAACAAACAAAAACCATACAACCATACACATACACAAAGGGGAAAAAAAGAAACAAAACAAAACATAAAGCACAAGTTATTTACCTAACATGTTCCCAGATGGCACACAACTAGGGCTCCCATAATTACTGCAATGTCTGTGAATCTCGGCTTCACAGAAAAAGATACACCGAGACACGCCCTCAATGACTCAAGGCACAGATGAACCAGAACCAACGTGAGACAGCAAACAGCTCTCCTAGTTCCTTCTCATGTATTTTTGGTGAATATTTCAGGAAGAAAAAAATGTAACCCAACTTTTAAATCTGCTTCTGAATTTCAACCATTTATATTTTCTTGGCATAGTAACTAACCTGAGCTCTGCTGGCAGCAAGTTAATGATGCAGGTAAATGAGGAAAATGCCACCTGTTTTGCCTTAAAAGCTAACATCTAAAGAAAAAGATCCCTTCAACCTATCTGACATTAACACCACTACTGACAATTTCATAGAAAACAAGACTTAAAAAAAAATAAACAGGCAAACAAATGAAACAATTATGAGGCCTCAGGACAGTACAGTACCTTTGGCTGCAGTTAGCATGGTGGATGCCAGCTCACACTGCTGGGACTCAATGTGGCTTAGAGTGAACCAGCGAGGGTAGCGGTTGGGAACAACTGATGCAATGTGGTGTGGGCGGGTGAGGTCTCCTGATGGAGCAGTAGATTCCAATACTAGTAACCTATAATGAGAAGACAAGGAAGGTGGCCCCTAGTTATTTCTTGTCCATTTCCTTGGCCAGAAAGACTGGTCAGCAGAAGCCAGAGGAGTGGGTAGATGGTCAGGCCTCTAGTTCAGGAAGGGCTGGTACAGCTATACTCTGCTGTGCGGATGCAAAATATCTAGATTTGTTTGACTATTAATTGTTTGCTATTAATAACTGTTCATCACCCAAACCTTGTTAATTGTTCATCACCCAAACCTAAGAGATTTTCTTTCTTCAGCACCATTCGGAAAAGTACAATATTCAGAGAAATTAAGATATGCAAACACTGAAGAACTTTTAAACACAGGTCTTGATGTTTACCTACGAATTCTGAATTGTATGACTCAAAAAATAAATCAACAGAAACTGGTAGTGAAATGGATATTTAAGACTGAGATCACAGTCAGGAAGCAGTGAATACTTAAGATGAGTAAGCTTAACCTATTTAAACATAAAACAAGAAGGGAAGTAAAACGAAAATTGCCTCCTTTCCATCCATTTATACTTTCTGCACAATTAGTTTCTTATGACTCCAGGAATTTGACATTAGACTATGTTCTACCAACCATATTAGAGAAGATAAATGCCACCTAACTGTCTGTCCATTGACAGTTTTGCATAAATTCAGAATGATTTCTGATTTTTTGTTAAGAATATACTGTCATGACGAAACCCTGTTTCTATAAAAAATAAATTAGTTGGGTATGGTGGCATGCACCTGTAATCCCAGCTACTTGGGAGGCTGAGATGGGAGGATCAACAGCCTGGGAGCCACGATTACACCACTGCACTCTTGCCTGGGCAACAGAAAAATAACCCTGTCTCAAAACAAATAAAAAAAATATGCTGATGAAAAAATTTCTCACAACAAAGCACATATTTAGTAATCTCTTCTAAAAGTACCAAAAAGATTAGTAGAGTACCTAAAACTGAAATAATTTATTTACAACCATCAAAATGCTGGCCTTCATTCAAGTACACCAGTGTTAAGAACTATGAAATAAGGTAAGAGCTGGAGACCAAGGAGAGTCAGCTGGGTCTGGGAGTGATGCTGGCCTCAAGGCCCCACCCAAGAGCAATTATTGTCTGGTAAGCCAAATGGCTCATTCTCTTCTCCTTTTATCTAGGAACAAAAAGATGTTAGTGGTAGAGAAGGTGGCAAGGTAGGCAGTTAAGTAGTAAGAATATTGGCAGGGTTGCTATTTAGCTTTTGTTTAAAACTCAGGAATATCCTCGTATTCACAGGCAGGTCTTGCCAGACTTACTGTAGAAGAAACTAATCAACATCCCTGGGAAGATGAGAAAATGAGAGCCGAAGATGACCTTCCTCAGCCTTCCCCTTTCAGAAGGACTAAGAAGCAAGTGAGCTACATCTCTCTTTTCCTTCCTGTTCCCTGGACCACCTTGCAGTACCTGGTGGGGTACATTACCTGCCTTCCATGGCAGACCTTTGGCAGGACAGTAGTGGCAGATAGAAGAGAGAAACTGGAAAAAAATTCCCCTGTACCCTGCTAGTATTCCCCATGAAGAAACTGCCTTGGCAGCAACCAAGGACAAATATAAATGAGTTTGTGAGTGTTAGAAAAGCAAGCCTTTCTGCCTGGCACATACCATTACATAAGCCAGAACCACACAGAAACTTTATGCTATTTTACCCTTAAACTTTGCCAGGGGTAGTAGCAACAGCATCTGGTGGCATCATAACATTAACATCTTCCCTTTAAAACAAGATTCGAATTCCTAAGATTTGAGTAAGTATAGAGCTGAGCATATGTCTTCATAAGACAGCTTCCATTTCAGCTTCCAAAAATGAAAATAGGAACTCACTTATTATAAAATCGTGCTCTAAAACATAAACCAAGTGGTATAATGTAATCTGGTGGGGGACTTTTGTTGATGTTTGTTATTGACTTATTTTTTGGTATTTTAAAAATAGAAAAAAGAATACTTAGGAAGATTCTCTAGCAAGTTAGTAAGATTCCATATTGCCAAGGAAAGCATGTGAAATTATAGGATGTCAGCCTTAAAACACACTGACACATAGGTATACACAGAGACACACACATCCTTATCACTGCATAAAAAAAGAGGCATCCTGATAGATATAAGCTACACTCAATACTTTCAGAACAGAGTGACTTTGGGGACACTGGTAATTTATAGGTAAGGGTTTGTTTTAGAATCTACTTCACTGATTACAGACATAGAATCTTTGATGAAAAGCTTCTTGAGATCAAACTATTAATCAGCACACACAAGCTTTTAGGTCTATAACATGGCTTGTCCTTAGGTGATTATAAGGGTATCTAATCTGTACTTTCCATTAGAAGCATAGGAGTGTTTTATTAATTTTTTTAAAGGAAAAAGAAAATGCTGATGTTTTAAGATGGATGTTCCTTTTAGGTCCTTAAAATTTAAAGGTCATATGTAAGATTAAAATATAATCTTGAACTCATTAAAATATTCACCTTGAACAAATGTGATAAAAATAATTATTAGGTGAAATAACTTTTAAAAGAATGCAGAAATAAAAAGGTGGGTGGTAGAGAACAACATATTCCAATTGTTATTGCTGAAAAGGAGGGACCGATGAGGAGATGGAAGCAGTCAGAAGGGAGGCAGGCAGAGCCTGGAGGACACCAAATAGTGACTCCTTCACTGCTAAATGCACGTCCCACCTTCTCTCAGTCCCCTGTGATTACAGATGTGCCTTGGTAATACAGGGAGTTGCTTTCCTGCACTACTGATGGAATGTGGAATTACGGCAGGTGTGAAGATCTCCTTCAATTATATTCAATCAAGTATATTTATTATTTACGACTGTTTCAAAAATCAATTTTTTTCAAAACAATTAATTATTTATGAAGGTTTCAACTGTTGCTGTTTTGTGATTAAACTTGGCCTGAATTGTGCTTCAAGAAAAAGTAGGAAAAAGCCACGGTGTCCTTGAGTCTGAAAGCAGCAAGGATAATTCTTCCCTTACTTTAAACAGAAGCAAAACAAGCCAACAAGCAAATCACCTCGACAACAATCCAGAAAGCATAAATAAATAGTTTCTTTAGCTTCTCTGCTGTCTATAAGAAACATGAAGGAGTAAGTCAGTTAACAGCCATGCTTCCCAGTGGGAATGTGGCCTGCCTCTGCCCAGCTGGGCTGTGAATACGTACCGCATTGCTCTCAGTGCAATTTTGTATGCCAGTTCAGCATCGTGAGGTAGGAGAGAGGTGAAGAGATACTTGGCAAATGTGTGCATTGGAACGCTCTCCCGATGGATTATTTCGCCTAAACCACTATATGGTCCGGCTGTGGGAAGAGAGCATATACATTTTACATTCCTAAAAAATGAACTATAACTTCTTGTAAAGCATATCTTTAAAATGTCATGTAAAGTTACAACATATACAAACTAATCTAGTTAAGAATTTCATGTAAATGGCATAGAAAGGAATACAATTCTTAATCAAAAATAATTCTTCAGGGTATAGTATCCCTTACAGATTTCACCTCTTAAACAAACCCCTAACTGTCCCACAGCTAAATGAAAAACCCAGAACTCAGGGGCACAGAGCATTCACAATACAAGTGCCTCACAGAAAGGAACCCTCTATAGCATAAAACCTCGCTGCATTTGAGCAACATCCTCTCTCAATGTGTGGCATCCGAGCATCGTGATTTGCAAATGCACAGATGACTCCACAGCCTAACTACGGAACCTACCCCTGGACCCAAGAAGGGTTATGGGCACAAATATGCCACGTTTCCAGAAAATGGTGCTCTGTTCAGGGGTGACAGGTGTGGGAAGATTCTGAACCACAACTCTCTAACTATACACATTGTTGCCTCTAATGAGTAGTAACAGATATTAATTCCTAGAAAGTGATTGTTAATAAAAAGAATAGTTACCCATTTGATACACGCTATAGGCACAAGAAAAAAAATAAAGTTACTGAAAATCTACTACTCTTTAGGCTCCCGAAAGCCGATTTTAAAAGCAAAATTACACTTAGGCTGTCAAAGTTCATTTCTTAGTAAATTCTGACAGGCATGGTGGCAGAGCTGACTTCCCCTGTGTGCTCCTTGAATGCTGCTTTGAGAAGGGCAACACAGACTTTTAAAATAAATTCTGAAAGGAAACCACAGTGGTTAGTTCAACCACTTTGCACTAAGGTACTCTGAGGTTTAGTTACTGTAAAGTGTTTAATAAATTAGTTTCCATGTCACCTTTGGGTAACATCTGTTTCATGATTTCTAGAATTATGAACCATGACACCACTGCTCAGAGGACACGCTATATTTGTTTTCCATGAGAAAAATCAGTGTGGTGAAGAGTTTAGAATGCAAGAAATGCACTTCAGAAGAAAAAAATGGTAAAAGCAGTTCCTGAACTGGTGTTTGGTTAAGAGCACATTATATTCTAGATCATTTTAATGGAGGTTATTTTTTAATTCAGTTCAGTTTTTTGTATTTTTGAATTATTCATTATTTAAGTACTTTAAAAATCATACAAATTTTTTCACCTAAACTAACATCTAATCTAAATCTCTAATTTTTCCAAATCCATTAATCTTTAATTTTAAATGTTTTAGTGATTTGATATTCTTCAAAAGTTCATATAGCCTTATGATTGCACCTTTTGTTCATATAGCAAGGTTACATTATTTAAGTTATTAACTGTTACAGACTAAATATGTATGTCTTCCCAAAATTCACATGTGGAAGCCCCCAGCCCCAATGTAATTGTATCTGGAGTTGGGGCCTGCATTAAAGTAAAATGAGGTCATAAGGGTGGGACCCTGATCCAACAGGATTAGTGTCCTTGTAAGAAGAGACACTGGAGAGCTTGATCTCTCCGTGACGTGAAGACACAGAGAAAAGATAGCTGTCTTCAAGCTAGGAAGAGTGTCCTCATCGGAAGCCAAAGATGAGGCTGGCAGCATGATCTTAAACTTCCCAGCCTTCAGAACTGTGAGAAATACATTTCTGTTATTTAAGCCACACAATCAGTGGTATTTTATTATGGCAGCCCAATCTAAGACACTAACTCTATTTTACTTAAGGACTAATTATAGCAAATCTATAGATTAGCCACAGTCTTCATTTCTCCTCCATTTTCTTTCACTGGTTCCCTTTAAACCACCAAGTTACCTTTTTTTGTACTATTCAGGAGATTCAGGATACATAATTAATTTTTTGCTATGATACCACCCAACAAGTAAAACATTTAGTCAGGTATCCAATAATTATTTGTGTATTAATAATTAGTGTAATTCCTGGACTCTAGTGTACTACTGAATAATGACAATTTGGCACTTGACATTTGGCACCAAGTTTCCCCAGAGGTGCTTGTTCAATATGCTAATTTATCTATCCAATATTGTGGCCAGGAGAGATGAATACTAGTAACAATACTGGGTTACTGCTTCCTCTTTCCAGATATCTCGGCCTGCTAACTAATTTGCCTCTGACATTTGCAAAGAGTATAACTGCATGAAGAACCTGGTGCCCTCGTGTAGTCAATTCAGTCATGGAGTTCTCAATCTTCTAGCATTTACAGTAATGGCCCTGTGGCCTCCCCACCTTGGACTGCCTCCTGTCCTGCACCTATTCACTCTTTGTGGGCCTTGCAGGGCCAGGAAAGGAGAAGAGGCAGAGATGAGTCAACAGTGCTCCTTCTCAGGCACAGTACTCATAAAAATGTTTGACGGGAGGGATGGACTAATCAAGACTAGGGCAAAGTTCAAAAATATTCATGAAAAATGAACATAGAGACACATTTAGGAAGGTAAATATAAACACCATGCACCATCAACTTTGAAAATCACAGATCTTCCTTCTAAACTTCAGTAAAAGGGAAATCAAAAGTCAGTCAGTATAGCCAGTGACAGGCAGCATTTAAAAACTGTTTGTGACTAATGACATTGCTTATAGCAAAAGGAATTATATGGAAGAAAACTGAAAGAAAACAGTAATTGAAGAATCAGGATCACTCCTGAAATTTGTCAAGATGGGCTCTTTATCTTTATAGGGAAAAAAAACAGGTTCATGAGAGTGCTTCAAAAAATTGCTATTAGGAATTTTTACCAAAATTAAGCACCTTAATTTTACCAAAATTAAGGTTTACCTGAAGTGCATTTTCCCTTTAAAATGCATTTCTAAAACATATAAAAGTATAATATGTTTGAAGAAAATGTTTTCTTTTAAGTAGATCTTTTGCTTCGGACAAATAAAAGGGGTGCTGAAAATCTAAATCCTTCCCTATATGTAGTAGTTCTGAACAGAAGATGAATATAACATACTTTATGAGCCTATCAATCACAGAGAATCCCATAATAACACACTAATAACACACGTACTTGAGAGACAGAAGCAATAGTTAGACACTACCTAAATTTGCACAAAAGATTACACTACCACACTAATTAGACTTACCTTTTTAGAGGGAAAAAAAATCTGAAAAATAGTGTCAGCCAAAATTTGTTAGGCCCTTTAAAACTTAACCTTATGAGAAGAAGGAAATTAGACCATGCTTCAGAGATTCTATGAAACTTTTTCCTTGATGAATCTGTGCCTAATGAATCCTCTGGAATAACTAGTCGGTGCAGTAGAAATTCACTCCCGCAGCCTTCAGTCCTTTGTTAGCGTGTGCATATGACATATTCAAAACCCAAGTGTCATGTAACTGCCAATAATTTGGAGGAAGGCCAGCCAATTACTGTTTTATTATTTAATTGATCAAGGAAATAGGAACATAGCTGCCAATAATAACACCCTAAATATCAAAATTGCATTTATCTCAGGAACAACACAGTCTAAATGAAATGGGTCCTTTTCAAGGTTTGAGGCATTAAATGTGGCTATTTTGTAATAGGCTATCATATATAATCACCTAAAGCAAATGATACAAATCTAAACATCCATGCTTTTTTATTCAGTGACACTATTTTTTAGACAGCGAACATGTCTTCGACACCCCATGACTATAGCAATCAGGATAACAACCATATTAAATGCATTCAGATAGTACTCTTAACATAAGAAAGATTAGCCCCTAAGTCAACTTGGCTAAATAAGTGGAAAACTTCTGTATCAGACTACCTTCTAATAGGAAGACTGCTTGCTTGCGAAAAATTTTCACCAGTGTGTCATCCAATTCAATTTCCTGAAGCTTAGAAATGAGCTGCTCCTCATTCCGGCAAACTTTCTCTTGTGTGTACAGCCCATCAGGCATGATACGCTGCTGTCCTAGCCCTATCAGGGCTACTTCCACAGCCAGTGTTAAATAGGATTCCCCTTCTTCTAAGAATTTGTGTGCAGGTAGATGCTGGTATTCCAGAGACTTGCACTGTCCCATATTCTCTGCAAAATGCCACAAAAGAAATCAGAGTTCAGAAACTACTTTTGCAGATGATACGATAAGTACAAATATTTATACTTCCCAGTACTAGCAAATGAATTATTGACTAATGCTGAGAAAGCCAGAAAGCATGTTTTTTAGGCTAAAGTGCAGTCTTCCAGTATCTTTCTAAAAATGACCATGAATGATTAAATGTTTATATTTTGGGGGATATAACATTACAAATACTTTTCTGCCTTGAAGATAAATCACCAAAGAAAACTATAAATCTAAGACAATATGAACCAAGAATACTTAAGAGAAAAACAAAATTTAATTACACAATAGTTAAATTACACGATGACTTGCACTCACCACTTTTTAAATCCTGGCATTCAAAAAGTGTCCATAATAAAAACAGTAGGGAACACAACATATGTAACCCAATTTCAAGGTCCTTTTTATTATCCAAGAGTCATCAGTTATCACAAAAAAAAATGATTCTTTGAACATTCTCTTGTCTCCATTAAAGTGCTTCTATTATAAATTATAACAAACTTCAACCATCAAACTCTTAAGGAAAGTGAATTCAGACTCATGCCTTTCACCCTCCTGACAGTGTTTGGGTTACCCACAGTCCATGAAGGCAACTATCACGGGGGAAATTATGAAGGGGCAAGACCTGAGCTCACCTAGCCATGGAAACAACAAAGAGACATCCTTACTCCCTGCCTTACCTCCACCCACTGCCCTCGGGCAGTCTTTTGAGACAAGATGCTTAAGTTTCAATGGGCCAAAGTGAAATCTCAAAACACAGCTTTCAAGGAATGTGTGATATAAAACAGTTTTAAATGACATTTAATACTCCCCCTTAAAGTAGACTACAATATTTAAGTGACAAGTCACTTTCAAAGCAAAGACAAATTTGAAAAGCACCTAAACTAGATGTTCTAGTTCTAAATGCTAAGATGTACATCTTTATTTTATATCTTTATGCTAGGAAGTAGTCATAAATGTGAATAAATTCTTAGATGCAGAATCACTGGTGAGAAGAGAATAAATATTTTTCAGATCCTCGACACATGCTGCCAACTATCAACTCTAAAGATTTTCCCAGTTTTGTAGCAGCCTGCGAAAGCAGGAGAGTACCCATTTTCTTGCTCTCTTGCTAACCAAAGGCGCTGTTCACTATATGATTCCATAAAACATAATGTAAAGAAAAACAATGACTACTGCTATTCAGGGTTTAGAAAAAGAAAAGCACACGAGACAAATGTCAATGGCTTTACCTGTAAAATCTGAGAACCCAGAGAGGTTCTCATCATCAATGCGGCAAGCTTCCATAAGGCTACTGAAGAGAGTGCCTACAGGGTCCAGAGGATGTCCAACCCAGCCCTCCAGATTGGTTATCGAGGTTATGCTTTTATGGGGTAGCTCTGTGTAAGAAAAGGGAATTGAGAGATAGGGGAGTAGAAGGGAGATGAAGGGAAAGAAGTGGGGAGAACAGAGGCTTTACCATTTAAAAGCAGCATCCTGATAAATCAGTTCTGAATTCTGTTGGAAATTCCTCTTTAATTAAGACACCAATCAAAGGGTACCATAATCCCCAACTTGTCAACTATTTTGAGTTCTAAATGTTCATCTGTAAGTCATATAAATGGTACTGAATTCCCAGGACAGCTCCCAAACATCTATTTAATTCATATGTCTAGGTTACCGAGTTAACATTATTACCTACACTATTAAATTATGTTGTATAGGGAAAAATGAATTCCAAATTTTCTTCTGAGAAGTTAGGAACAACTCCCCCACTTCCCTAGGAGGGGGCATGAGAGAGGACTAAGAAGTCCCATTGGAATTATCAGTTGGTAACTCTACCATGACATACAGAAGAGACCTCTCGATATCAGTGTTAACTGGGTCATCTAAATTGAGGACTTGAAGGCAGCTGTAGCTTGGGTTAGACTTGTATTCCCACATGAATATCCTTAAATTACCCCTATCACCCTATGAAAGTCTTCCCTAGTGTTAATCTGTAAGCCATTTAAGAGACAACCTTTGCCATAAAGGGGAATGATAACAGACGATTATATATAATTTGAATGAAATAACTCCTTTTCATTTTCTTCACAGAATATTAACACTTTCAAGTTAAACTGCAGAATGCTGAGAAAAAAAAGCTATGTTTAAGATATATTTCATTGTTGTAAATAATGCTATATTTTACATCTAAGTGTTTACTAAAGTAATAAATAATAGTAGCTCCTTCTTTTCTCATTTTTGAGATGGAGTTTCACTCTTGTTGCCCTGTCTAGAGTGCAATGGCGCGATCTCGGCTCACTGCAACCTCTGCCTCTTGGGTTCAAGAGATTTTCCTGCCTCAGCCCCAAGTAGCTGGGATTTACAGGCAAGGGCCATCATGCCTGGCTAATTCTAGCAGCTCCTTCTTAAAGGAAAACATAATAAAATTTACATACAATATAAAATGTACAAGAAAAATATTGCCATGTAAATATCTGAAGAGTCATTCCATAAATCCAACATTCCTTCACAAGTCTTCTGGTTTTAAGCAATCAACCACCAGTACATAAAAATGAAAAACAGGCCGGCGTGGTGGCTCACGCCTGTAATCCCAGCACTCTGGGAGGCTGAGGCAGGCGGATCACCTGAGGTCAGGAGTTCGTGACCAGCCTGGCCAAAATGGTGACACTCCGTCTCTACTAAAAATATAAAAATTAGCTGGCCGTGGTGGCGGGTGCCTGTAACCCCAGCTACTCAGGAGGCTGAGGCAGGAGAATCGCTTGAACCCAGGAGGCGGAGGCTGCAGTAAGCCATGACTGTGCCACTGCACTCCAGCCTGGGGGACAGGGCGAGACTCCATCTCAAAAAAAAAAAAAAAAAAAAAAAAAAAAAAAAAGAGGAACGGCTTGGCACAATGTATTGAAATTTAAGTTGATTCCTAGATGCCTTGAAAAGGTCCTTCCCTTCAGTTTCTGTCGCTGGCTTTCATAAACATAATTAGCAGGAAAAAAGGAACATGAGCACTACTCCTGGAAACAACCAAATAAATATGTTTGCTTAAATATATATATATATGGATGGGGCTAAGGGAAATGCTGGCTTATATAAACAAATATATTGTCAAGTGATGGAAACTGAGGAAATATGAGGAATCAAAAATAAATCAAATAAATCTTTTTTTTCAGAATCAATAAGCTAACATATCATGCCAAATAGTTTTGGAAATGTATAAGATATTCCATTTACTAATCTTGGCCCATAACAAGTAACTGTTATGGTACTTTAGACTTGTAACAGCTATGAAAAGCCTATTTTTTAAATATGGAAAAACAATTACCAAAAATAAAAGTTGGGAAAGACACAGGTATAGATATGTAATCCTAGTAATACTCAAGAATGGTTGGGAATAAAAGTTTTCATAGCTTGCAAGGTAAAAGAGAAATGGGTCTAAGAATGACTTAGACCTAAAGGTTACAGAATTATCTCAAGGACAATCAAAGGAGTCTAAGTTAACATACTCTGTAACTTACCCAAATGTAAGTTTAGGAACATTAGTTAGGACTTAATATTTTTACACTTTCCTATTTTATTACATTTTAAACAAATTTTAAAAATCAACATTTATTCATAAAATGTATAATATGATTTTTTAAAAAAATCAGATGATTGGCCGGGCGCGGTGGCTCAAGCCTGTAATCCCAGCACTTTGGGAGGCCAAGACGGGCGGATCACGAGGTCAGGAGATCGAGACCATCCTGGCTAACACGGTGAAACCCCGTCTCTACTAAAAAATACAAAAAAACTAGCCGGGTGAGGTGGCGGGCACCTGTAGTCCCAGCTACTCGGGAGGCTGAGGCAGGAGAATGGCGTAAACCCGGGAGGCGGAGCTTGCAGTGAGCCGAGATCCGGCCACTGCACTCCAGCCTGGGCGACAGAGCGAGACTCCGTCTCAAAAAAAAAAAAAAAAAAAAAAAATCAGATGATCATCATGAACTGGCTTTCTTTTTGCACAGTATAACAAGTGTTGCACTCTTTGTTTGAATATTATCCTTTATACTATTCAGAAATCAATTCCTTTCACCATAGGCTGTGTATGTGTTGGAGGAAGAAGGATTTCAGAAAAATTTTCCAAAGTACCTAGCAATATATTTTGCACACACCAGTAATGATATGAAGAACATGGTGAACTGGACAAAGTCATGACTATTGGAGCTCTCACATTCTAATCCCATCTGAGCTTCCCCTTTCTTTGGTTCAAATGTAACTTTTGACTTTTTTTCACTGTAGAGTGATGGTGTTAATTTATATTCATAATACTTTCAATATAGAGTGTGTTAAAGTGCAAGTGTCTGTTAAAAGTTACAACAGACACTTGCTCCAAACTCTAGCCTTTTAATAATTTTTAGTTGTACTCTAGTATGTGTATAATCATCCAAGCATTAAAAACAAAAATATAACCAAAACAACAACAAAAACAAAAACCCAGCAACTAAAACTATGCCTCTTAATGAAAAATAAAATCACAGAGTGTAAACAAACCTGCTACAGAAACATAAAAATAAAATTTATACCTATGGAAGGAATAAGATGTGCATGGATTAATCAGAAAAAGCATATACATTTATTTATCTGATCAGGGTCTTATGCATGTAATTCAACCCTTTGCAATTATTATTACTCAGTAATGATTATTCAAAATTTCAAAGATTAATAAACTGAGACAAAGAGAAGTTAAATGTGTTCTTTCAGCTGACAGCTCATCAAATGTCATTTACAGAACTTGAAAAATCCAGTTCTGTTCTGGTCACTTTAAGTAAATATAATAACATGTCCTGATGTACAAATTATTACAGGTAAAAAGTTTTAGAATGCTTACACATTGTGCCAAGCTTTGTTTTAAGTGCTTTACAGAAATTAACTTGGTTTAATCTTCTCAACAACTCTAAGAGATAGGCCCTCTAACTGAGCCTCATTCCACAGAAGAGAATTCAAAATCACAGAGACATCAACTGATTGCCTAAGACACACATTTGGGACATTAGGATTGCTGGGATTCAGGCATAGGCTGTGTCCTTACTGTAAGAATTAAAATGCACTTCCACAAAATAAGGTATTAGCTAACATGCATTTTAAATAACTTAGACATACTAAATAGTTACTAAAACGACAAAGAAAATTCTCCCCCTTAAAAAATTAACCTGAGATACTTTAAAACAATCTTTGCTTACAACATTCAACTAAGAAAAAAAAAATGCCCCAAATTTCTCACAGATCAGCCATTAAATATTTTTAAATGAATGGTGAGTAAAGCCATCATCTATGGTTCTAGTTCTAAAAGCCATCTCTCCCAGAACACAAAACCTAGTAATGTCATCACCAAGAATCCCATTCTAATGGAAACAAACTCCTTCACATTCACCTTTTTTTTGGGTTCGGAACATTTCCAACTGTTTCTGCTGCTGTCGTCTTAATGTATTAACAATAGCTATTGCTAGTCTCAGTGCTTCTCTGGGGTACCCATGAGAACGTAATGCGTCCACTCTTGCACAGGCTGTAGGAACATGTTCTAAAACAGAAAGTCAAGGGGGTAAAGTTGCCACTGTCAGATATATCCATAAAAAAATAATTTAATAGTAAGATGTTTTTCCCAAAATACTATTAAAAAGACACAAGAAACCATTTCTGAACTTGGATTTGAATGAAAAACCCAGCTCCTATTGCCAAGCATTCATCCATCTCCCATTGAATCCTTCAATTCTCCACCTCCCACTCCAGTAATGCTATAGAAACTAAACAAAGAAGTAAGTCACGGAAATGTCTTTCCGGTTTGGTCACTTACCATGCCAGAGGGGCCACCCACGGGAGTCGAAGAGGGAGTTTTCAGTGTCGTCATGGTAACAGTAGTTGGTGTATAGGTCACTGTTGATAATGTGCTGCAAGTGGCTATCCTGCCAGTGGAGATCACATGCCTCGATGGCTCGGGTGAACACTGTCCGATGTGGCCTGTTCGATGAATCTGTTTTTTCCACAATTCAGAAAGCCGTGTCAGCTATTATTCACATGTGAATAAATCAGTCATACCATTCTGTGGCCAGATGTTCATGAACACACCCACACACATTGTCCTGCACCCCCTAAGCAGATGGGTGAAGGGTGAATACTCTCACATCCTAAGTACTAAGAGGCAGGTCAGCCCAAGAGCCACCATTCACTCACTTGTTTATCAAACACAAACATTCTGCAGCCATTAAAGCTAAGGTTAAAGGCGTCCTGCAAAAAGAATTGTCAAGTCTAGTTTCCATGCCAAATACACTCAAAGGAGGCACTCGGCACAAAATCACATGAAAACTCACTGCTCCCCACTTCTGAGGTGCTGTGGTGGGCTGCCCTGTTGGGATCAACAGCTCTCACAAACACTATGCAAGAGATGCGACACCAGCCATGGAACCTTTCAGGATTATGCAGTCAGCCTTTAAAGATATGCATAAGGGTTGTGCTTTTGGTTGTATTTTTTAACTATATTGTGCGGTTTTGCACAATTAAAACTATTATGCTTCTTGGGATATAATGCTTAAATACCACTTTATATCCCGAAGGGCATAAATGCATATATTTAACATTTCACAAAGCCACACAACATAGCTACAAAACAAACCAGCGCACTTACCTTGCCCCTACAGGCTGCCTCCTGACTCCTGGGCAGGTTCCATGACTGGTGTGATGTCCCCAGCATAGTGTATGCCGGGGCATCACAAAAGAGCAGAGCCATACACTCCGAAGAGGGTTCAAGTTTCAGGACCTGACGGAGAAAAGAAATGTTTGGGGAATAAAGGATATTCTCACCCCAACTCCTGGGATTATTCAATTCCTAAGGATCATATGGTTCAAATTCTACCTGCACACCCACCCCTTGGGTTCCCACTCTAAACTTACCTTCAACTGTGGCACAAACTTTAGCAATCCTCAGCTGGAAATCAGGTTAACAAACTATTTCTGTGTACTTAACCTAGTTCAAGTATAACCCCTTATTGTTCTGAGACTTAATTAAATGAGAAGCAAAATCTGGAGCTTCCTTCTTAATTGGTAAGATTTCATTTTCCTGTCAACTAGACCTTTGGCTGAGCACAGACATAAGGGAAAACACAAAAATCAAAGGACAACTGAATTGAGAAGAGATTGGAGAACTCATCTACGCCAACCCCTTTACTCTGCTGTTGGAACTGAAAAGCAAGGGAAGTAAAGTGACTTGCCAAGGTCACACCGTCAGGCAGTGACAGTGGAGACCAAAATACAGATATCCTTATTGCAAATTCAGCTAATTAAGCTGGTTTGGAAAGGCTTTTGACAGGTCTTTAACAAAGAGACATTACTTCAGTTTGGTCTCAGGTCAACTTAGCTATCTGTACCTGAATGGTAGACATATCAAAATGCATGTGTGATAGATCATTTGAGAGGCACAAATAATGATGATCTGTTATGGCTCCCACCCACACTCCTCATGGATGGATAGAGAAACTGCAAGGGAGAAGGCAAAGCCCTACATTTAAGGACGTTTTGAATCTATTGGGGCTTTCTGCTGAGCAGAATAAATATACCCATACCCAGCAAGAAATTGGTTCCATGACCTCTCACAGTCAATTGATCAAATGTTTCAAAGTCCAAACCTCACATAAGTGTTTTTTAGCCTCATGTAAGTATCTTTTGTCATTTCATTTATTTTGTTAAGCTGAAATCATAGAAACAAAATTTAAAACTAAAACGAGACTTTAAAAGAGCAACTTAGTATTATGCACGTATTAAAAGAGTGAGTTAGAGGTCTGCCTATTGATTTGGCTCAAATAGCAAGCTGTTAACATGATTCCATTTTTATACAATATTAATAAATACCTGAACCTTTCACATGTTTATATGTGACTGTATAAGCATAGAGAAATGTAGAGTACACACACTAGGCTTTTAACATGGTTAGCTCTAATAAAACCAGTGACAACAAAAGAGGCTAAATACTCATGAAATGAAATGTAAATGAAAAGTCCTGTAATAATATGGGAAACACATAAAATTCAGTATGTGGCTAGATATAAAGATATACAATTAAAAATCTGGTTTGACTAGGTATCAAAATTAGTCAACTTTTAAAATCTTGAAGGTCTGTGGTTATTCAATTTTGCAGTAAGATTGAAAAAAGAGAAATAATTATCTTGATCAATTTTTTAAATGATAAATACATACATTTGTAAGAATTTTTAATAAAGTATACAAAATAGTAATACATGCTGATTAAGGAAAACTTGGGAAATGAAGAAAAGTAAAAAGGAGACAGTCTTAGTTCTTTTACTAAAAAAATTATAAAATTGGCTATCATTTTGGTATATTAAAAAAATTATTATCTTTCAAAGGGTATAATTTGCAATGTTGTTATTCATTAACTCTACTAAATTACCTCAGCAGAGGCAGAGCCTGGATAAGCCCGACATTCACTCTAATGTGTAAACACAAGAAATTCTGCTCATGGCCTATACTGTGTGCACACTCAGTCCAGCTGCAATGGCACAGCTGCTGGACTCTATTGGCCACCACAAGCTCTCCCCTGGGGAGCCAGCTCAGCTATACAGGGAAGGCACTACAGGTATGAACACCAAACCTCCCTGTAGGCATGTCTCTTCTGACAGCCCCTCAGAAGGATGGGCGTATTCTGCTAAAAGTAGGTACCCTGGTGCCTTTAGGGCCAACAGATATAAACACTGCCGTTAGAAACAAGGTCCCAACTTTGTATCACCTAGGTCAAACCGTAAGTGAAATGAACTTTTTAAGTCTGGAGGCTGGACCACTTCTTACCAGCTTTCTAAGGCCATGAAATATTCATGCTTAATCAAGGGTAACAGAATAAATGGAACGTAAAAAGTAAAATGTAAAATGTTTGAGTAGCAGTCCCCAAAAGCAGTGGGGAATAAAACATAGTATAAATAGAAGGGGATTAAGGATATTACCTATGTGGATGTAGGCATACCCTTTCCTAGCAATGGAAGAGAATAAATGTTGAACAACTAAACTTAAAAATTCTGAGCACCTGGAAAAAAACTGGGGTTATGTAGGATACATTTATTTTCTTTGAAGTTATTAAATACAATCATCATGGGCAATAAAGATATGACAGACTTCAAATACTGAATTCCCATGGCAAATCTTTCCAGACAAGGCAGAGTCAGACAATTGTCTTTCTCAAGTCCTAAAACTTCTTTTTGATTGGAAAAGTCCCTATGGAGTAATATGTATCATTTTCTTTCTTTGCGGAGACTAAAAACACTGTACTAACATCACATTCAAACTCAGCACATTGTTCCAGTTATTTCTAGTAGTACAAATTCTGCATGTGGATAGTACATAGAGAATGTAGTCTTGATTCTGAATCCTAATGTTATCTAATTCCCACCTTGCTTCTATCATGACTTTCAAATCTTTCAATTTTCTCACAAAAAATGCACTGAATCATGCAAAAATAGTGTCATGAATTAGTTAATAAAATTTCTATTTGCAAGAACTAATTACTTAAGAATTTCATTTTGAAAGGGAAGAGAACATTCTGCAGCAGGTAGAAGGGAAAAATGGGGCCAAGGAACGAAGTTTTTTAAAGATGGGAGAGACTTGGGTTGAATACATAGGTACAATAGAGAGGGAGAAACTAAAAAAAACGGGACAGAAATGAGAGACAGAGGTTCTTTTGGAAATGTCTGGGAGCATTTCTTGGTTGTCCCAAAACTTGGAGGGCACTATTAGCCTACAGCAGGTGGGGACAACTATGCTAGACAACTCCTCACAATAAAAAAATTTCCCAGTAAAATGTCAACAGCATTCTATGTCCTTCAATCGAGTCACAAAATATTTCCTTACTACATTTGAAAACTAAGAATTTTTAAGGGACTAAATTATACAGTAGATCAAACATGGATTGACCAACAAAGATAAAAACATATAGCTCCTCAAGCCTCTTGATAGTGTGTTTTAAAAGTAATATATTAACCATCCTACTCCATGTGCTCTTTAAATTAGAAAAGAATGTCCATAATAAATCACTGATAGGCCATTTTAACATACTAATATATAAAATAAGTATTATATTAATCCATATTCTGAGAATATAACAAAAGTATACAAATATCTCAGTTAAATTTAAAATATACACACAGACACACATACACTCAAAGTCAACACATAATAAGTACTGGAGTTGTAAGTTCTTAAGCTGGTAAAATCATTTTCCCGTATACATTGTAAGTTACTATTATAAGCACATATGGATAATTAAGTAGCTACAAATTGAGCAGAACATTATGGTGGACTAACCTTGGTTGGCATTTGCACCCTGAGGCAGAGCATTGGTTAAGTTGGGTAATTCACTGCCATGATTTCCGTCTTCCCACGGACAGACATCAACACTGTTCCATTTCTTCAGTTGTTTTAGCCAACTGGCCTTTTGCTCCAACTTGCAGTGGGGGTTTAAAACTATACACATCCACAGAGCACCTAATTTAAAGGAGGAAAGGAAAGTAAAATTTTTAAAAATTATAAAAATATCCAATGTTATCAAGTTAAATTGTTTAAATTTATTAAAATTTAAAAATGTAATTTATATTATACTTAAAATTTTAAATTACTTAAATTATCAAGTTAATTATAAACAATTTCAAAATAGACCCAAGTCGGTCATTTTTATAACTCAGTTCTCCTTAATGTAAGCCACAAATCCCACAGAGAGTTTACGGAAAGGAGGACAACAGATCCAAGGTTTGAACCAAATATCCAAATACTCTTACATGATAAAATATACTTCATATTTCACAAATGCCAATAGTAATCAACTTCTTACTTGTATGACATTTTAGATAAAAATGCCAATAACATATACAATCTCAGGGTCCAATTTACAGACTCTATACATGGATACTGCAATATATCACTCCAAATGGTTCTGCACAAAAATTGGATTTACTTTCTAAAATTACTCTTTATAATAAAATCATTAAGGCATATAGTAGACACAAATAACTTCCTGTTCTCCTTATAATTTCAAACTTTATTATGCTTATTAATTAGTATGCATATTTACATGTCAGTAAAATGTGAATAGTTTGGGGCAAAAAAAAGCCACTAAAATAGGTCTTTCAAAAATAAAATTCATTTAAACATACTTCCCTAAATGATTTAATCAGTAACTGATTTTAAAAATATAGTTGAAATCACTAAATTTATATCTTCATGAGTAAAATTACTAAACTGTAATCAAAATTTCCCTAGTTTTTCAAAAGAAAGGCAATCATACATTTAGAATAAAGGCATAACTCATAATTTGAATAATTAAAGTCTGATAAATTTATTATTCCTTTCTACATTTTTCAAAGAGGTAGAAAATTCAAGCAAATATTTCACAAATTTTAAAAGTTCAAGTTTACTTAAATTTCAAAGCAAGACAGACACCAGTATTCCAAAGTTTTTCACAACATAACTTCTTTGAAAAGGTATGTGTGCTTGTCTGTTTATGTTTTAATCATTTGTTAGTTAAATGCATAATAATGGTAGGAATGAAAACTGTTTATGTTTTATTTGTCCAAAAGATATGGCTTACATTCTTCCTCATTAAAAATAAACAAGCTTCTACCATTAGGGCAGGGGTCCCCAACCCCCAGGTTGCAGACTGGTACCAGTCTGTGGTCTGTTAGGAACTGAGCCATGGCCTGTTAGGAACCTGGCCGCACAGCAGGAGGTGAATGGCAGATGAACAAATATTACCATCTGAGTTCTGCCTCCTGTCAGATCAGCGGTGGCATTAGATTATCACAGGAACATGAATACTATTGTGAACTGCGCATGCGAGGGATCTAGGTTGCATGTTCCTTATGGGAATCTAACTAATGCCTGATAATCTGAGGTGATACAGTTTCATCCTAAAAGCATCCTCTCCCACCCCCCAATCTGTGGAAAAATTGTCTTCCATGAAACCAGTCCCTGGTCTCAAAAAGGTTGGGGACTGCTACATTACAGTATCTATTATTTTAAATATCAAATAGCTTTTATGAACAGAAAGCAAAAAGGGCCACAACCTATCTAAGCCACAGATATTTACAACCTGCATTTCTATATTTTAAAATGCCAATTAAAAATAAAACATGGCTAGCGAAGATGGAGTAAGCCATGCTCATCCCTCCCAATGATAACAACAAAAACTTTGGACAAAACACAAAAAGTAGTAGTAACCTGAGGATTCTGAAAAGTAAGAGCAAGCAGATTGGAGAGAGAAAATAAAACCGGGAGAAGCAACCC
Source organism: Rhinopithecus roxellana (assembly GCF_007565055.1). Lineage (NCBI taxonomy): Eukaryota > Metazoa > Chordata > Mammalia > Primates > Cercopithecidae > Rhinopithecus > Rhinopithecus roxellana. The sequence continues at coordinate 54,452,455 of NC_044551.1, read as the reverse complement.
TGATGGGGGTGACTTGCCATTATGTTTTCCCTTCTTCTTTTTCTCCTAGCATTGAAATAAAATTAGTCCCATCCAGGGAACTTTATAAACGACACATGCAGCAAAAACTTGAGAACCCTCATCTAGCTGGTATAAGCACAGGGAAAAAGGACCCCCAAACCAGGAGCTGAAAAGGGGGATCTCTGAATTCTGTGTACAAACTGGTACCAGTCCTGGTCACACTTCATGTGCATGAGACAGATCCAAGGCAGCATAACCAAGGTTTTGAAAACTAACTGACATTGGAACTATCACCCAATAGACAGGAAATAATTTATGGTCTGAATCTACCTTGGTTTGCTGCATGCTTTAAGAAATGTTTAAAAACAATCTCCTGAGGATTTCAATTATTTAAATAATCCCCAGGCTCTCATGATACAACATTCAAAATGTCCAGGACCCAAAATTACGCGACTTACAAATAAACAGCAAAATGCCACCAATTCCCAAGGGGAAAAAATAGTCAACAGATACCAAGCAAGATGAACCAGATGTTAGAATTATCAGTCAGAGGCTCTATACCAACTATTATAATTAAGGTCCATGAAATGAAGGTAAACCCTATTGAAAGGAATAGAAAGGCAGTTCTCAGAAGTGAAATATAAACTATAAAAAAATGAATTAAACAGAAATTTTAGGGCTAACAAAACAATATCTGAAATTAAAAATTAACTGGATGAGATCAACAGCAGAATGGAGATGACAGAGGGAAAAGTCAGTGAATGTAAAGCTAGAAATGATCTCAACTGAAGAAAAGAGAGAAAAACAACTAGACATAAATGAGCTGAGCAAACAGGTAAGACAATATCAAAAGGTTTAACATTTATGTCATTCGATTCCCAAAAGATGAGGAGAAGAAAAAATTCAAAGAAATCATGACTGAAAACCTCCTAAATTTGTAGAAAGATACGAACTTACAGATCCAAGAAGCTTAGCCAACTTCAAATAAGATAAACTCAAAGAAAACCATTCCCAAATATGTCATAAACTGCTGAAAAGCAAAGATGAAGAAAAAAATCCTGAAAACAGAGAATATCAAAATATCATACATAGAAGAATAGTGACTTGAATAATTAGAAGTTTCTCATCTGGAAACAGAATACAATCTTTAAAGGATTAAAAGAAACTAAAGTGTCGATCAGAATTCTATATCCAGCAAAAACATCATTCAGGAGTGATGATGAAATATAACCACATCCAGATCAGGGAAAATTTACAGTATTCGTTGCCAAGACATCTGTTCTAAAAGAAATGTTGAAGGAAATTCTTTATGCTGAGGAGAAATAGTATCAGAAGGAAACTTGGAAGTTCAGGAATAAAGGAAGAACAATAGAAATGATAAACATCTCAGTAGATAGACCATTTTTTACTTTTAAGTTCTTTAAAAGTATGACTGTTAAAAGTAAGAATTTAAGCAGCATCTTGTGGAGTTTTAAATGCATATAGAGTTTTAAAGTGCACATGACAACTATAACATAAAAAAAGGGAGAGTAAAGGAAAAAATATACATAAAAACTGTATCTATAAACTATATATACATGATATATATATATATTTTCCATGTTAAATGGCATGTAGAGCCTAACAACAAAACTATATATATACAGTTTATATATATATATGTATATTTTTGTTATACTCTACATGCCATTTAACATGGCAAAAATATTAACTTCAAATAGACTGTGAAAGCTTAGGTATGTTTACTATAATACTGATACCACCAAAAATATTCCAGGAGATACAAACACAAAGGATAATAGAAATTAAATTATAATAAAACATTTTTAAAATAAGTAATCCAAAAGAAAGCAAGAAAGAGGGAAGAGATGAATGGAAACAGAGGGAATAAACAAAAAACAAATGATTAAATTGTAGACCTAAATTCAACAACCATATCAATAATTATATAAAATATAAATGGTCTAAACATATAAATTAAAAGAAATGGTCAAATCAGGCTAAAAAACAAGACCCAAATCTTTCTTATACTGTGTATAAGAAATCCACTGTAAATATAATGACATAGATTAAATGTAAAAGGATGAAAAAATATATACCATGAAAAAACACTATAAAATAAAGCTGGCATGACTATATCAGTATCACATAAAGTGACTTTAGAACAAGGAATACTATACCAGGTATAAAGAGGGGCATTACATAAAGATAAAAAGGTCAGTTTTCCAGAAAGTTTTCCATAATTCCAGACGACTCTGCTGCACCTCACAATAAGACTTCAAAATACAGGAAGCAAAACTGACAGAACTTAAAGGAGAACTAGACAAATCCACAATTATATTTGGAGACTTCAATATTCTTCTTTCAGTAACTAACAGGACAAGTAGTCAGAAAGTTAGCAAATACTTGAACACTGCTATGGTCTGAATGTGTCCCCCAAAGTTCATGTGTTAGAAACATGATCCCCAATGCAACAGTGTTGAGAGGTGAGGCCCTTACGAGGTGATGAGGTCATGAAGGCTGCGCTCTCAAGCTGTTATGGTGGGAGTGGGTTAATTATCTCAGGAGTGGGTTTCTGATAAAAGGATGATTTGGGGCCTCTATCCTACTCTCTTGCATGCATGATTGTCTTGCCCTTCTGTCCTGTGTCATAGAGTGATACAGCAAGAAGGCCCTTGCCAGATGCAGGACCCTCAGCCTTGGACTTCCCAGCCTCCAGAACTGTAAGAAACAAATCTCTGCTCTTTACAATTTACCCAGTCTCAGATATTCTGTTACCCAGCACAGAAAGGAATAAGATGAACAATACCAACCAACTAAACCTGACATTTATAAAGCACTTCACCTAACATTAGCAGAAACAAACAAACAAACAAAAACCTACTGTTCATTTATTTATTTACTGAGACAGGATCTTGCTCTGTCGCCCAGGCTCGAGTGCAGTGGAATGATCATAGTTCCCTGCAGCCTCAAATTCCTGGGCTGAAGGAATCATCCTACCTCAGCCTCCCGAGGAGACAGGGTCTCACTATGTTTCCCAGGCTGGCCTCAAACTCTAGCTGTCCTCAAGCAGTCTTCCAGCCTCAGCCTCCCAAAGCTCTGGGATTATAGGTGTAAGCCACTGTGCCCAGCTAAAACCTACTATTTTAAAATGTACAAAAAACATTCACCAAGATAGTCTATATTCTAGGCCATAAAACAAATTTTGACAAATTTAAAAGAACTGAAATCACACCAGGTATACATGCTCTGACAAAACAGAATTAACTCAGAAATTAGTAAAAGAAAGACATTTGAAAAATTCCAAAATATCTGGAAATTAAACATGCTTCTAATAACTCATGAGTCAAAGAAATAGTTACAAGGAAAATCAGAAAATACTTTGTATTGAATAAAAATGAAAAAATATTTTGAAATTTATGGTATACAGCTAAAAAAGTGTTTAGAGAAAAATTTAGAGTACTAAATGCTTACAGTGGAAAATAAAAAAGGATTCAAATCAATGATATAAATATCCACCTTAAGAAAACAGAAAAAGAATGAGAAACCAAAGCCAAAGAAAGCAGAAAGGAAGAGATCAGAAATCTATGAGACTGAAAACAAGCAGGAAAAAAAAAAAAAAATCAATGAAACAAAAGGTGGTTCTTTAAAAAGAGTGATAAAATCAGTGAAGCTATAGCTAGGCTGACACACACACACACACACACACACACACACACACACACACACAGAGAGAGAGAGAGAGAGAGAGAGAGAGAGAAAGATACACACTACCAGTGTCAGGAATTAAAAAAAAAGGGCACATCGGCCAGGCGCAGTGACTCACGCCTGTAATCCCAGCACTTTGGGAGGCTGAGGCAGGCGGATCGCCTAAGGTCAGGAGTTTGAGAAACTCCAACGGCCAACATGGTGAAACCCTGTCTCAACTAAAAATACAAAAAAAAAAAAAAAAAAAAATTAGCCGGGCGTGGTGGCATGTGCCTGTAAACTCAGCCACTTTGGAGGCTGAGGCAGGGGAATTGCTTGAATCAGGGAGGTGGAGGTTGCAGTGACATCATTATAGATCTCAGAGATATTAAAAGGATCCTAAGGGAATACTCTGGACAACTTTATGCTCATAAATTCTACAACTTAGATAAAATGAAAAAATTCCTTGAAAGTCACAAACTATCAAAGCTCACTCAAGAGGAAATAATAACCTAAATGGTTGTAAATTAATTAAAGAAATTAAATGTGCAGGTAAAAATCTCTAACAATACAGATCCAGATGTTTCCCTGGAAAAGTCTACCAAACATTTAAGAATAGTATCAATTCTACACAATGTCTTCTAGAAAACGGAAGAGGAGGGAAGGGTTCCCACTGTGTGAGGCCAGCATTATTACCCTGATACTAAAACCAGATGAAAACATTACAAGTAGGCTCAACTGCAGATCAATATCCCTTATGAATATAGTAGTAAAATGCCTCAACAAAAATATTAGCAAATCTAATTAAGTAATTATCAGAAAAGGAAAATACACAACATATGGTTTATCACAGGAATGCAAAGCTAGTTTAACACTCAAAAATAAATTAGTATAATTCACCATATTCAGACTAATGAAGAAAAACCGTATGATAATCTCAACAGATACAGAAAAAGTATTTGGCAAAATTTGACATTCCTTCATGATAAAGCAAGCTCTCAGAAAACTAGGAATAGGAGCTAACTTCCTTCACCTGATAAAGGGCATCTGCAAAAAATCCTACAGTTAACACGGTAATAGTAAAAGACTGAATATTACTCCCTTACGATAGAAACAAGGCAAAGATGTCTGCTCTTACCCCTTCTATTCAGCATCACACTGGAAATTCTAGACAGGCCAACAAAGCAAGGGGAGGGGATTAAAGACATTAAGTGGAAAGGATAAAATTGCTCTTAGAACCAATAAGTATAACAAGGTCATATGATATACGCTCAAATGAAAAAAAACAAACAAACAAAAACACCTCAAAACAAACAAAAAACTGTACGTATATATGCTAAATATGAACAATTGGAAATCAAAACTTACCCAAAAAGTACTACTTATCTTAGCACCAAAAAATCTTGGCTTATAATTCTAAGAAAACACGTGCAGTCTCTATGTTAAAAACTACAAAACACTGATGGAAGAAATCAAAGACAATACTGAAAAGTGGGAGGTTACCATGTTCATGGATTGGAAAACTCAATACTGTTAACATGTCAATTCTCCCCAAATTGATCTATATATTCTACATAACCTCATTCAAAACGCTAGCCAGTGTTTGTGTGTATACTGACAAGAAATGCAATAGAATGAATAGCCAAAACAATTTTTAAAAACAGCAAAGTTGTACGAAGGACAAAGACAAAAGATTTAAGACTCCTATAAAGCTAGAGTAATCAAAACTGTACTAGTGATGAAGGGATAGGCACATAGATCAAAGGAACAGAACAGAGTTCAGAAATATACCTAGACAAATGTGGTCAATTCAAGGTTCAAAGTCAATTGAATGGAGAAAAGGTAAGTTTTTTCAACAACTGGTGCTGGGAACAATTAGATATTCGTGTGAAAAAAAATGAACCAAAATCCGTATTATACACTTACTTCATAAAAAAATTAACTCAAAGTGGATCATGAACCCAAATAAAAAATAAAAAATAAAAAACCACAAAACTGCTAGAAAAAAGTTTAGGAGAAAATCATTGTAACCTTGATTTAGGCAAAGATAATGTTAGATACAAAATCAAAAGCATGACCCATAAAAGACAAAATTGATAAAGTCGACTTCATCAAAATTTATAAGTTTTATCCTACAAAAGACACTGTTAAGAGAATGAGAAAACAAGTTACAGACTAGGAGAAAATACCTGCAACTTGTACATGTGATAAAGGACTTGGATCTAGAATATGTAAACTTTCTCAAAACTCATTAAGGAGTTTAACTCAATAAAACTGGGCAGAAAAAAAAAAAAAAAAAAAAAGACTATCAAGCCAAGAAAAGACACAGAGGAAACTTAAATGCATATTAACTAAGTGATCCAATCTGAAAAGGCTACATACTGTATGATTCCAACTATATGACCTTCTGAAAAAGAGAAAACTATGGAGATGGGAAAAAGAACAGTGGCAGCCGGAGTTTGGGTGCAGGAAGAGATGAATAGGAACAGCATAGAGGATTTTTAGCATAGTGAATCTACTCTGTTTGATACTTTAGTGGTGGATACATGTATCATTATACATCTGTCCAAACTCATCAAATGCATACCACCAAGGGCGAACTTTGGGTGGTAATAAAATGTCAGTGTAGGTTCATCAATTGTATGACTCTGGTGGAGGATGCTGATAATGAGACAGAATATGCATAAGTTGGGGGTAAGGGGTCTATGGGAAATCTCTGCTCAATTTTTCTGTGAATCTAAAACTGCTTAAAAAACACAGTCCATTTTTTTGGAAAAAGGCAAAAAATTTAGAAAGACATTTTACCAAAGAAGATATATAGGTGGCAAATTGCAGACAAAAAAAAAAAAAAACATACTCAATATTGTTAATCATTAGGAAATACAAATTAAGATCACAATGAGATACCATTATATACATATTATAATAGCTACAATTATACAAAAAAAAATTTAACCTGACAGCAACTGCAGGCAAGGATGTGGAGCAACTGAATGCTCATAAATTGCTGTTTGAAGAGTGTTTAATAAAGTGGCACAGACTCTGGCAAACAGTCTGGCAGTTTCTCATGAAGTTAAATGTATTTCGACCATATGACCCAGCAATCCCACTCCGAGGGATTTGCCCAAGAGAAATACAAATTTATGTTCACACAAAAACTTGTACAAGAATGTTTATAGCTGCTTAATTTGTAAATGTGAAAGACAGGAACCAATCTAGACGTCCTTCAACTAGTGAATGGATAAACAAACTATGGTACATTCATACAGAAGATACCACTCAGCAATAACAACAACAACAAAAACCCACTGATGTACACATAATATCTCAAATACACTACACTAAATAAAGGAAGCCAGAATCAAAAGGGTATACACACACAAACTTATTATTCAATCGATATGACATTCTGGAATGGCAAAACTAAAGGGACTGAGAACAGATAAGTGGTTGCTAGGGATTCGGACAGGATGAGGGAATTTTGGGGGGGTGGTAGACTGTTCTCTATCTTGATTGTGGTGGTGGTTACATGACTATATGCATTTGTCCAAACTCAAAACTGTACACTAAAAAATTTTAGTGTATGTATTTTTATAGTATTTACAGTATGTATTTTATAGTATAGTAAGACTTGTACAACCTTAAAAATTAAATAATCATATTACCATTAAGTCACCATTTACTGGGTGCCCACTACATGCTAGAGGCATCATATTTAGGGCTTTACAATCATTTATCATTAACTTGTTACAAGAACCCTTCACAGTCAGAATTACTATTCTATTTTAAAGATAAGTGTCTTAGTCTATTTAGGATGCTATAACAAAAATACCATAAATTTGGTAGCTCATAAACAACAAACATTTACTGCTTACAGTTCTGGAGGGTAGGAAGTCCCAACATCAAGGTGCAGATTTGGCATCTGGTGAGGGCATGCCCCTCAGAGACGGCACCTTCTAATTGTGTCCTCACACGGGGAAAGGGGTAAACAAGCTCCCTCAGGCCTCTTTGATAAGAGCACCAATCACATTCCTGAGGGCTCCATCCTCATGATCTGATCACCTCCCAAGAGCCCCAACTCCTAATGCCATCATCTTAGGAGTTACAATTTCAACATAAAAATTTTGGGGAGGACACAAACATTCAGACCATAGCAATGAGAAAACTAAAACTCAGAGAGGTTGAGGTCCTTAAAAACAAGATGCTAAATATTCTTGGCAACTTTAAACAATGATTTCTATGATTTTGAAGAAAAAAAGGACTCCATAAAACTCAGATTTGCATGCTTACATTTCTCTAATTAGAAAATTTCCATTTTGCAGAATGAAAAATTTTTTAAAAACCAAGCCTTTATTAATTTGCTTGTAACATTCTTTTATTGCTCACCTCCCTAAAGAGAGGTTTCATCCTGAAAGAGGTTCTTAATGTTAGATTCAAGTTCAAAGCTATAATAGATATGGTCTTTTATCTTAACAGTCATCACTACAAAAGCTGTAATTAGCCTTAATAACCAACTTAACCAAATTGAGCAAGTCAGTCTCCAAATTTTATTAATTCAGAGTCCCACTTTGGGCATTTATTTCCTTTCCCTTCAATACGCCTGAAACATTTGTAGCTTTACAAATAAAGCTATTTGATGATTAAACACTTCATTCTGCTGTCCCTCTGAAATAGTAACCCTTTAAGGACTCGGCCAAAACCAGGACAGAAGGCTCAGTGAGAAGTCATCATTTTCTGCACCTAACAGAGGACATGGCACCTAGTCAGGTACTATTGGTTCTTTCACAAAGAACACTTAATTATTTGCTATGAATTACAATAAAAGCAAGTTCAATATTTTTAAATTACTTTCCTGGCTTCAAGGCATCAAAGTATATAAAGGCTATTATCAAATTGCTGGTGTGTGCATCATCTAGTTTCTGAATTATCCATGGCACCTATCAGCTCTAGCTTTTTTCTATCATCCAGCATGTTTCTACTCTCCTTTCTAATAGTATTCCTACTCCATACTCAGTGATTTTAGCAAAAAGATGGCACTGTAACATATAAGGCAAAGTAAACCAAAACTAGGAATGCAATCCCCCAGGGAAGAAGAAGAAAAAAAAAAAGCATTCGTCACACAAAGTAAATTGTTCCAATCCACTTAGTGGCCTTAAACCTATTCACATCTTACACCTAGCCAGTCAGAGAATATGGGCAGAATGTTGCTGAGGCAGAACACAAATCATCGTGCAAGTCATTCGGTTACTTCTGCATCCCCCCAAAAGCAGAGTGCCAGTGGGCAAGAACCCATGCTCGGTAAATGTGGGTGGCAAGAATGAACTCTACTCCTTGAAAGCCAACCTTTTCCACCAAACATTCAGGTGTACAAATTATCACCACCATTTTGCCCAATCTCACACACTTATTGTTTACATTTCCAAGAGGAAGAAGTTTTTGATGAACAAGGTCTGATCTGGAAAGGTTAAGACGTGGATTACCAGCTATAAGACTTTAGGCCGGGACACTGAGGCTCTCAGTGATGGTAGTTCCCTCATTTAATCAATAGGAACAATATTGCTAACCTCATTGGGTTGTTTAGACTTGAGTGTTTTTACTAAATGTTGAATTCACACAGCTTCAAAAGGTGCACTCCTGCAAACCACTGTGATCAAAGACTTGGACGTTGAAGAAATTGAGAATCAACAGTTAAAACAGAATTGAGTGCTCAGACTAAAGAATCACTCAAAATCACTCTGAATACCCTTATAAGTATTTTACATTTAATAAAATAAAACAAGACAACATATTAAACAAAAATCAGTAACTTTAAATACTTCTGAAACTTGTAATGATGAGTTCTTGAACAATTTCCGCTTGGCATTGAAACACATTTCAATCTCTCCTTTTCCCTTGGTTTCAATGAGAGACTTTTAAATGTGTTTTGTTTTCCTATAGACATTATTCTCTCTAGCTCCCAGGACTCCAGTCTGGGCCTACAGGCAAAGAGAGTGATTTAAAGGTCTGAGATGCTTTGGCAATTTTCAAATCACTGGTGTGTGCATCACCTAGCTTCTGGATTATCCCTTGCATCCTTACCTACTCCTACCAGGAGGCATTTCTGAAACACATCCCCAACCCAAAAGGGTTACTGAACATTTTCTCTGTCCATGGTAATCTCAAGCCTGTGAGTACTCTTCCTTCAGCTTCCCTCTCTCTGGATCAGCTCCCACAGTATCTTTGCCAAAACACTTCCAGTCTACCATCCACTCTGCCGTTTTAGTTTTAATGCCCAGGTTCCATAGTCTTCTATAGGAACTTAGTTATCAGAACTTATTTTGGGGAAAAATCTAAGAAGTCAAACCATGTGAAATCTTACGTAAGAGTTTGAAGATGATGACAAATTACTGTAAATGAAATATTATGAAAAACGAAAATGTATAATACTCTAAGACTGTTATACTGTTTGTCCAATAATATTGACAAACATCCAACTTAGTCCAATTCAAGGGATATGATTAAGTGAAATAATAGAACTTCAGTTTTACACATCACTATATTTTACATTTCTGGGGTTACTAGCATTTGAAAAATAACCATTAGAAGAAGCATGAAGTATTGTCAGACTTATAACCACTGTTCTTGTTATGTATTAAAAAACTACTCTAAAATTTAGTTAATTAATATAACAATATACCGTTATATCTCACAATTCTGTAAGTTAGAAATTCTCTCTCTCGTCTCCCCTTTCACCCTGTGTCAATATGGCCTCTCCATGTGGATAGCCTGGCAGCCTCAGGAGAGCCAGACTTCTTATGTATAGAAAACTCAGGGCTCCAAGATCTTTGAAGAGATGGGAAGTGGATGTTGCCAGTCACCTAAGGCTTGGGCCCAGGAACTGGCCCAAGATATCCTCTGATATATTCTGTTGATCAAACATGTATAAAAATCACCCAGATTCTAAAGGAGGGAACAAAGACTTCACATCTTCATGAAACAGTTACTAGTAAAGAATCTGTGGCCGTCTTTAGCCTATCACAGTTATCAAAAAAGATTATAAATTTGCTAGATTACAAAATAGAAAATTAAATTATTTGCAAATGAGTATAAGAATGTTGTTAGTTAAAATAATCAAACTCAAACAAACCATTCATCATATGAGAAGAGTTGTAAGTCAAGCAATACAAAGAAGTCATTATGAAAATTTAATAGTATAAAAGGTATCTCAGTACACCTCGCAATATTTAACACTGGTTTGTATGCTAGTTTTATCCCTTCAAAGAAAATCCTAACAATATCAGGTAACACATGTTGGATTTCTAATTAGATTCTACATTTAAAATTTTGAATGTCTTTAGGGTGCAAAGATTGCTCCACTTAATTCCACTAACATACTTCTAAAAGTGAGTGGCATCTACACTTATTCACCTGATAATAATTGCTGCCATTTATTGAATGTTTACTTCACACTAACCCTGTACTGAATGTTTTACACATATTTTCACATTTCACCCTCACATTAAAAAGAAACCCACTTTATAGATAAGGAAACTGATGTGCAGAGAGAAGTAGAAAATGGTGCTGCTATTAAGGGAAACAGGATCTGGTCTAAGATTCATGTTCCCCTAAAACCAATATTCTTAAACACTGTGGTGTTTAACCTCCAATCTAGCTATGTGGTCAGAAGGTTTTTCTATAAGTTGGTATGTGTATGTATAGTTATGTATATATGAATTCCAAAATAAATGATACTAGTCTTGACAGAATCACCATTCCATTCCTCATATTTTAGCATATAATATAAATAGTATATTATCATCTGAAATTATAAAGTATCCTTAAATGTACAGCTAATAAACTCTGTACTTTATTCAACCACATGTTCTTACGTACTTAGAACATGTCTCTCCCATAGGTACGAAAGCACATCCAACAAAAACTTACATAGGTCCATCTAGAAATAGCTTAAATTAACAAAAGAAAACTGCATTTTTCAGGACTGACAGGCAAAGGAGATAAGTAATTTCATTGTAGATTGAAACAGTAGATAAATAAAAGCTCAACTTATGATTCAAGACTGATTATTCAAGTCAGAAGAAATCTGTTTTCTCTGAAAACATTTCGATTGGCTCTGTAAGAGTTAAGTCAGTGTCAGCACTTCTGGAATAATGCACATGTATGCTGTTTGCCTGCTGGGGTGTGTTTCTGGGTAGAGCATTATGATTTGTGACTGAATAAATCAGCTATTCATTGCTACCCTCCACTGTCAATAAAACTTGTTTTTCAAGTTCCTTCTCCTTCACGGTTTTTTTGTTAACATAATCATCTCAGTAATTAAAATAAAAGCTGTACTTTTGGGGTTTTTTGAACAATGAATTGATTGATTAATTAAAAGCTACACACTTTCTATAAAAGATACCACTGGAATTTCTGACAAATATTGGTCTTCTCCATATATCCCAGGAAAACAACTGTGTATAATATTACTGGAGAAAGCCCAGGGCCATCAACAGTGGGGAGTGGGGAGCAGCCAGTGGGGGCTGAGGAGCAGTACAACCATCATCACCTTCTCTAAAGGTGAATAAGAAAGGCAAGTGGCTCCCTTTCTTCTATCTCAAATTCAGAAAAACAAAGATTATTACAGTGAAAGTTTAATTTCTACTTTTTATTACGTTTACCATTATGAAGTAATGGCAGGCAAAGTAAAACAATCACTTTTGGTATTTCCCAGGCTTCCACAGCTATTAAACAATTCATAATATTTATCATATTTATTTTTGTTCTCAGAGGCTATCATAAGAGTCTAGAATTTCATGCATGATCCAATTAACTAATTATACTTATTTAGAGGCCATGAAATGCCTAATTACAGTCACAAATAGGTGATCACTGGCATAATTAGTTGTGCTAGCAAAACTACAGTCACAAAATTTCTTGGGTCAAACCACACTAAAATTGTGACCCTAATTATAGTATTGTTCTCAGTACAATGCTGTCTTAATATGTCAGCCATCCCATGTTTGGAAAATAACTTTTTTTTTTTCCTTTTGGAGACAGAGTCTCACTCTGTTGCCCAGGCTAGAGTGCAGTGGCGTGATCTTGGCTCATTGCAACCTCTGCCTCTCGGGTTCTCCTACCTTAGCCTCCGGAGCAGCTAGGATTACAAGTGTGCGCCACCACACCCAGCTAATTTTTGTATTTTCAGTAGAGATAGCTTTCACTGTGTTGGCCAGGCTGGTCTCAAACTCCCAACCTCAGGTAATCCACCTGCCTCAGCCTCCCAAAGTGCTGAGATTACAGGCATGAGCCACTGCGCCCGTCCTGGAAAATAACTTTAACTTTAAATAACATTCTCCTTTAAATTTGATATGCCAGTTTTTAATTCACTAAAACATTTCTAGGAAAATTTCAAAATAAAACCTCAGGAATACAGCAAAACTAATTCTTGAGATCGCTCTGGTCAAGCATGGCAAAACCGTTAGCTAAATGGCACACAATGGTTATCACTTAACCAAGTTCTGACAAAATTCTAAAGTAAAATAACCAAATGTTTGTTGTCAAGAAAGAAAATAAATCGGCCAGGCGCGGTGGCTCACGCCTGTAATCCCAGCACTTTGGGAGGCTAAGGTGAGCGGATCATGAGGTCAGGAGATCAAGACTATCCTGGCTAACATGGTGAAACCCCATCTCTACTAAAAATACAAAAAATTAACCAGGCGCAGTGGTGGGCGCCTGTAATCCCAGCTACTATGGAGGCTGAGGCAGAAGTGGCATGAACCAGGGAGGCAGAGCTTGCAGTGAGCTGAGATCACACCACTGCACTCCAGCCTGGACGACAGAGTGAGACTCCATCTCAAAAAATCAAAAAAAAAAAAAAAGAAAGAAAGAAAGAAAAAGAAAGAAAAGAAAAGAAAAGAAAGAAAGAAAGAAAGAAAGAAAGAAAGAAAGAAAGAAAGAAAGAAAGAAAGAAAGAAAGAAAGAAAGAAAGAAAATAAATCATAGATATTCCTAAACAATTAACTGGCATCCTGGATAATGTTCCTCCCTATAAACCTGTGGCCCTTATCTGATACGTAGTCTTCCCATCCCATTTGATTTGTCGGTGCAGTCGGTCAACATGCAAGATACATCAAAAACAGCCTGACCTCACTGGAAGCCAGGTTCTATAGGAGGTCACCAGAGTCACCTCCTCCACCTCTCACTACCCTTCTCCTTTTCAAGAGAGGGAAGGAGAGAGGTAAAGAGAAACTAAAATAAATAAATAAATAAATAAATTTTAAATCAGAGGAAAATAAAAGGCACAATGATAGATGCTTTCTTATTTTGAGATACAAAAAGGCAAAAGCACAGTCAATAGCTGAAGGAATGTGAACTGTGGTAACCTGCAAGAACATTTTCCATGTGTTCTGCACTGGCTGCTTAACTTAGCCAGTTAAGCATAAGAAACATAAGAAACTGTTCATAAACAGTTTCATGGTTCATCCAATAGTCCTGACTCCAAAGTCTATATAACTCTATCTCCAGAAGACTCAACTGACACATAATAGTGACTTGTAATAGTGACTTATTTTATTCTAATACATAAAATGCATTACATCTATTGCCAAAATTTTCCAAAACACATCCTACATTATATTAACCTTGTTTCTATAGTTGTCTTAAGCTGTCCAGGGTTGCTTTTTATTTTTCATTTATTTATTCTGTTTCCTGACTAGACTGTAAGCTCCACAGTAGCAGAGCCTACAACTGAGGGCACTATAAACAGCAGATTCTTGTTAATTTGTCTCCTATTCAAATGTCCACCATCCATATTTACACATAAGTGCTTCCCTGAGCCACTGGTACAACGCCCTTCCATTCATTTGCTGTGGAGAACCAATTTAGGACAAAAGACAATCAAGAGTCCACTAAAAAATAATTATATTTACCAAAGATTATTAGTATAGAGTGCTGATGGTCAGGTAGACACTTTAGCACTATATTTGTATAAAAATTCTAAGAAAACTGGCTTGCAGTATTTCGTCAGATTGGAACTGTAATTCTATTCAAAAAAACAATTTCTTAACGCACTGACTTTTCTGTGGAGTTCAGAAAGAACCTGTGATGGGTGTTGGGTTTCCTAGAGAACAGAATGTTTCATTTTGCTCTAATTCATTCTATTACTGAATTAAACTTTGACGTATTGGTCTTGACAAGTGCTTCATGCTGATTGTATTGTGTATGATACTATAATCACTCCCCATGCATTTCCCACTGGCTGGCTGATTAATGCAACAGATTACCTGCAGCATTGATGGCAAGGGGGAATCGTTGCCCTTCTGTACTCTAAACTGCTTGTATTTCAGTGTGCATGTGTGTGTCTGGGCACACACAGGCACCCATGAGTATCACGCACATGGGTGGAGAAGGCTAGATAAAGCGGAAGAAGAAAATGGAGGACTCAGTAAAGATTAATACCTTTCAATCATTGTTTTCAGTACACCAAAAAAAACTGCTTAATGTTTCCAAATAAGTGTCAGCATTACACTTCAATTATTCGTTCACTTTTTTATTCACAAATATTTACCGAGCATCAACTACAGGATCAGGCACACTTTTTCACCTTCATAGGAAAAATAACTTAAAAAATTACTTTCACTATTTGTGGGAAGGAGGAGAAAAAAGGGGTAAGATTATCAAGTGGACATTAATACAGGAATAAAAAGAGGATTAAAAAGGATGGATACGATATTAGTTTAAATGTGCCAATAAAGACAATAACTGACGATAATACTATTAAATACAACGAGTGGTTAATGGTTTCCAAACATATAGGTAAATCTTGCAAATTATGTGGTCTACATATGACCCTAATGTTTAGCAAAGAACATCTTCCAGTGCATGGTCAATCTGTTCTGAGGAACAGGTTGCGGGATATATTAATCTCATCTCCAAAGTGGCAGGGGGGGAAACAGACTTTGTGCTCTTGGGAGCATTTTGGAAGCATTCCTCCTAACAGGATTTTCTCTCCATTCCAAGCTTGTATTTGACCCAAGTGCTCTGTCTGGAATTCTCCCATCCAACTCATTCAACCCTTGACCATACACAAAGGAAGACCATGGTTTCCAATCTAAGCCACTTCGAGGTCTCTCTCTGATTCCTACTTTATTAATGCTTCTCACTCTCTTCTCCAGGTTTGCTGAAACAGATTTTGAAATTTATTAATCTAGCTGGTCATAGCTTAAAATCACAGACATTTGGCTTTCTATTTCAAAGGTTATCTTTGCAGCAGAAAGCACAAAGAACTGAGTGAGTTACCCACATTTCAGACAACTAGTATCATTACCCTGGGTATTCTGTCAGCAGATCAAAGTCTAAGAAAATAGCCCTAAGACTAGTTATTAACTCCCTAAAGCAAGTTAATGTCAGAAGACTCTGGCATTTTACTATACAGAGTCCCTTTCTTATATCAATTTTGGAATTTTAAAATAAAACACGAAAACAATGTTATACAATTATCAGACAAGCTTACAAGCAGCCTCACAAAAGTTCACTTGTTGCAAATCATTTGCCATCTTGCCTTCCCCTAAAGTATATAGGAGAAAGCTATTTATATAAATTAAAAGGTCATCCTTCGTCAGCCAGGTGCAGTGGCTCACTCCTGTAATCCCAGCACTTTGGGAGGCCGAGGCGGGCGGATCACAAGGTTGGGAGATCGAGACCATTCTGGCTAACATGGTGAAACGCTGTCTCTACTAAAAAACACAAAAAAATTAGTCAGGCATGGTGGTGGGCAGCTACTGGTAGTCCCAGCTACTCGGGAGGCTGAGGCAGGAGAATGACATGAACCCGGGAGGTGGAGTTTGCAATGAGCTGAGATCACGCCACTGTACTCCAGCCTGGGTGACAGAGTGAGACTCCATCTCAAAAAATAATAAAAATAATAAAAATTTTTTAAAAAGTCATCCTTTAGTACAGCAGTCCCCAACCTTTTTGGCACCAGGGACCGGCTATGTGGAAGACAAATTTTCCACATATGAGGACTGGGGAGAGAGGTGGTGGGGTTGAGGGGGTGGCTGCCGGGGCATGCTTTTGGGATGAAACTATTCCACCTCAGATCATTAGGCATTAGATTCTCATAAGGAACATACAATCTTGATCCCTCACATGTGCAGCTCACAATAGGGTGTGTGCTCCTATGAGAATCTAATGCCACTGCTGATCTGACAGGAGGTGGCACTCAGGTGGTAATGCTCACTTGCCTACTGCTCACCTCCTGCTGTGTGCCCTCAGTTCCTAACAGGTCAAGGACTGATACTGGTCCACAGTCCAGGGATGGGGGAACCTCTGCTTTAGTACATGTCTAATAAAAGTACCTATTAAAAGCCTATTGAAGATAGTGATTATCAAGCATGCATATAGTATTGGAATCCTTTCCTCCAGAACAATCTTGATGAAAACTCTAGTAGTAATGTGGTAAAGTCACACTGCTCTGATTGAGAAGGATCTGCCTCGTGCCTTCAGCACTCTCTTCCCCCGACCCCAAACCTACGGACTCTGCAGGGCAGTGTCTGAACACCCCTCTAAGGACAACCATTTCTAACTTCCTTGGGTTTTCCTCCCCCTCATGAGCCTAACGAAGCTTAAATTAACTATGATAGCATTTACAAAGCACCTTGCTTGATATTGGCACATATACAGAGCTGCCTAAGGAGCTGCTTCATGCCTTTCCTTTGCTTCCACTTCTTTCCTTCCTGCTCCTGGCATCCCTGATTCTCTGTGAAGCCCCTGGGAATCCCAGATGGCTTAAAATGAAGCTTCTCAGACCTCGCTAATTTTTGTATGCTGCCACTTCACGGTAAGAAAAGGTGAAAGGAAATTTTCTTCCCCAGTTTGTCTTGCTTCATTTTCACTCTCGCTCTCCCCCTCCACCCTACCATGATAGTACTCTCTAGATCCACAGCCTAGTGAGGAGACTTCCCTAGTCAGATTTCCCATTGGTGGATGTTTCTTGAAGGCAAGTGCAGTCAGTACTATCTCTTAGGAAAGAGGAAAAGTAGGGAGAGAACTTTTCTAAGAATTGTGAGGAAGAAGAGGACACCTTATACCAATGCTATGACATTCCTATTAACCACTAATGTGAGAAGAGTATCTACTGCCAATGGACTAATGCTGTAAGTAGAAAGATGACATAAAAGAAAGTAACTGGAACCCATTCTTGATACAAATAAAGCTACTAACACACAACATATATAAGACAGTAACACTCAAGTGTATTACAATGAGCCAAAAAGCACGTCTTAACTCCTCACCAAAATCTCCATGCTCTATGTTTAGCATAAGGTTTCATAAAAACACACAAGGAGGTCAATCTCAAGTGTTGTTACAAATTATCTAATTCTATACAGAAACAGTTTAGACAAAGGATACTACAAAGAATTTCCAATTGGTTAGACAATAGGATCAAGTGACCTGTAAAGTCTCTTTTAATCCTGAGAATCTATTTTTTTAATTCGTATTTTAAAGTTTTTCTCTTTATTTCCACTATTCCCTATCCAGGGAACTGAATGGATAATTAAACCCTAGCAGCCATGGTCTAGAGGATAGTTGATAGCAGTACACAGCAAGTATTTATCCTAGGTTTGCCCATACATTCTCTCTTTTGGTTTACTTCTGACCCAAACAAGAGATTACTCTGTTTACTTAAAGAAGCAGAAAATAAACCCCTCTTTTCCACCCCCACAGCAGGCCAGAACTCCGAAGTCTATGACCCAAGAATAGAGTTCTGAGTTTTAAGAGACAGAAAGCAGTAGGAAAGCACAGGGAAAGAAAACAGGCCCCAGTAATGAGGACCTAGAAGCAGATGAGCCTTCTGAGAACAGTGCTGGAGGGAAGCAAAGCCTTCTCAGCAATACAATTGACCAAGCCTCTGTATTTAGAGGAATCTCTCAATGGCACAGAGAGAAGCAGAAACTGAGACCAGAGTATACAACCCCATCCTAGCAGGACAGCTTATGTCAAGAAGGGGTCTGCAGAGCCTACAGGGCATATGAGATAAACTGGTGTTGGCAACTCTATGGTCATTATCAGGGCCTAGTTCAAGCCAGGGCAAAGACAATGAGCTAAGGGTCTTCACCAGCTCCTTACCAAAGGGGACTCAAAAATGGGATACAAATTTCACTGTATTCCATCATACAGTAGTACCCCATACTATAGCATGCAGTATCTGTATTTATGATAAGCTGAAGTTTATTATTTAATACAGTTCTCAATCAATGGCATATATTTGGCTATGGCATCCATGTGCTTGTTTTCTCAAAGAACCTGAAGTTAGAGGGTCCCTGTAAACATGGGTACAAATGGGCGACTAGACTAGGTAAGCTCAGCTGACTATGGCAGTCAGGACTGCGGTACCATGGGTAGGCAGACCAGGCCAGGCAGCTCTTACAGGGTTTATTCCCCTCTAGGTGAGCTTCGCTTTGCCCCTGCTCTGCTCTGAGTTAGAGAGACTACCTGGAAGAGAGGCATATAATAGTGTTTAAAAATAAGCTGGCGGGGTGCGGGGGCTCACACATGTAATCCCAGCACTTTGGGAGGCTGAGGCAGGCATATCACGAGGTCAGGAGTTCGAGGCCAGCCTGGTTAACATAGTGAAATCCCATCTCTACTACTAAAAATACAAAAAACTAGCCAGGCATGGTGACGTGCGCCTGTAGTCCCAGCTACCCAGGAGGCTAAGGCAGGAGAATTGCTGGAAACTGGGAGGCAGAGATTGCGGTAAGCCATGATCGCACCACTGCACTCCAGCCTAGGTGACAGAGCGAGACTCTGTCTCATCATCATCATCATCATCATCAACTAAGGACATTGTCTAGTCTGGTGGTTATGTTTCTGAAGTCACTGGGATTAAATTCCTCCTTTGCTACTGTG
This sequence comes from Rhinopithecus roxellana, assembly GCF_007565055.1. Lineage (NCBI taxonomy): Eukaryota > Metazoa > Chordata > Mammalia > Primates > Cercopithecidae > Rhinopithecus > Rhinopithecus roxellana. The sequence goes on along the minus strand of NC_044551.1, from coordinate 54,432,880 downwards.
ACCTCGGTCAAGTTATCAAGCCTCCTTAAACCTCAGTATTATTGGCTGTAAAATTAGGGCAAATAATTGGACCTATTTCACAGGATTGTTTCAGGGATTAAATAAAACAACACATGCATTAAGTGCTTAGCACAGTTCCTGATAAATAAGTATTAGTAACTATGTTATCATTAGCAGCTAGACCAAAATGAGAAATAAAGCAAAAATCCAGGTTTTATGATACCTATCTACCATTTCCCTCTTCGCTTTTAAGTAACAACACAGAACAGCAATGTTGGATAGAAAATCTTAACATTTTTGATAATGAATTTGAAGGCTCTCTACTCTCTTCCACAGAGCCCACTGCTGTCTTTGTTTAGGCTGTTTCTTTTTTCTGGAGTATTCACACTACTCTTCCTTGCAACACACCTCCATAAACATCTTATAAAACCGTATTAAATTTGGTTTCTACAAACCTTTGTACTAATTTGTAATGAAATTACTCTATAAAAGTTCTCCTTCATCCATTCTTGGCTGTTCTTATCACATCTCCTAATGTTTACATCTTCTACCCCCTCCTGACGACTGGTACTATCACTACCCCAAAATCAAATAACTAATACATCTGTTCCTCTAGACATAGCAAGTGCTTCGTACACACTGATAGAGAGACCACAGGAAGACCTCTGGAAAGAAGATTAACAATATAGCACTGACAGTGGTATGTCGTGGGAAAGCTGTACTCTTCTTATGCCCAGGGAAGACAAACAGGTAGATGACAAGCAGTCCTGATACGTGGTTCATTAGAATTATATTCTGTACTTCCAGCTATTTGGAAGTCACCAAGTGTGTACTGACATCTTTTTGCTGCAAGGGAGCTCTGGCAATTGCTGTTTTCTTCGTGGTACTAGCAAAGAGGGAACTACGTATATGGGGAACCATTTTGGTAAGCTTTGCAGTTCTCAAAAAGAAGCAGTTGCTCCTTAGCCATTAATTCACCACCATCAACTTTAAAATGTGGCAAGCTTGAGTTAGTTTGAATAACTCGACTAAAGTAAGAAGCTCAAAACAGGGATGGGGGTGGTTGCTGGGGGCAGTTATTAAGCCTCCTGCTTTCAAAGATGTAAGACAACATTCCCCAGAAATTTCTCCACAATTACCTATGAAGCAGAGTAAAGCAGAGTCTTTGGAATCTTATTTCTGGTACACATAGACTGTCCTAAATTACTTAAAAGTATCATTTTGAATGTGTGACTTAAGCATAAGTTTTTCTCCTTATTCAAGAATAATGTAGGTGGTTACAGAAAAATCACTATTTGAGTCTGGGATGGAAGATGGAACAGCATTTGGGTCCGCGGAGCAGGTTAATTCAAAAAATACAGTCTCAAAGGGTAGGCTGTGTTCTCTACTGCCGAACACAGATTTACTCTAATTCTAATTGTCCTGAATCTGTATACTACTCAATCTATCTAGCACCCTACCAAGGAACATTATAGCTGTTGCTTAATAACAAGTGATCAAACTAATCATACAATAAAACTCAAACTAGAAAAAAAGTCTAACTATGGCTATTTCTGCTCACACAGAATTAGGTCTCCAGATGAGAAGCTGTGAAAAGAACTCTTGAGAGATGCCACCTTGTTCTTGTGAACTGAATGAGCAAAGCTCAGCACAGCAAGGCTCTTGCAATGGCAGCCCATCCTCTCCCTAAGAAACAGGAAGATGGCCGAATAGGAACAGCTCCAGTCTCCAACTCCCAGCGCGAGCGACACAGAAGACCGGTGATTTCTGCATTTTCAACTGAGGTACTGGGGTCATCTCACTGGGGAGTGCCGGACAATCGGTGCTGGTCAGCTGCTGTAGCCTGACCAGCGAGAGCTGAAGCAGGGCGAGGCATCGCCTCACCTGGAAGCGCAAGGGGGAAGGGGATCCGTTTTCCTAGCCAGGGGAACTGAGACACACAACACCTGGAAAATCGGGTAACTCCCACCCCAATACTGCGCTGTAAGCATACAGGCACACCAGGAGATTATACCCATACCTGGCCGGGAGGGTCCCACGCCCACGAAGCCTCCCTCACTGCTAACACAGCAGTCTGCCGCGATCTATCCACAAGGCAGCAGCGAGGCTGGGGGAGGGGCGCCCGCCATTACTGAGGCTTAAGTAGGTAAACAAAGCCGCTGGGAAGCTCGAACTGGGTGGAGCTCACAGCAGCTCAAGGAAGCCTGCCTGTCTCTGTAGTCTCCACCTCTGGGGACAGCGCACAGCTGAAGACCAACAGGGGAAGTAGCAGGAGCCGGTGCAGACGCGAACGACTCTGTCTGACAGCTTTGGGGAGAGCCGTAGATCTCCCAACGCGGAGGTTGAGATCTGAGAACGGACAGACTGCCTGCTCAGGTGTGTCCCTGACCCCTGAGTAGCCTAGCTGGGAGAAATCCCCCACTAGGGGCAGTCTGACACCCCACACCTCACAGGGTGGAGTACACCCCTGAGAGGAAACTTCCAAAGGAAGAATCAGACAGGTACACTCGCTGTTCAGCAATATTCTATCTTCGGCAACCTCTGCTGCTGATACCCAGGCAAACAGGGTCTGGAGTGGACCTCAAGCAATCTCCAACAGACCAACAGACAGTCCTTCTGACTGTCAGAAGGAAAACTATCAAACAGGAAGGACACCTATACCAAAACCCCATCAGTACGTCACCACCATCAAAGACCAGAGACAGATAAAACCACAAAGATGGGGAAGAAGCAGGGCAGAAAAGCTGGAAATTCAAAAAATAAGAGCGCATCTCCCCCTGCAAAGGAGCGCAGCCCATCGCCAGCAACGGATCAAAGCTGGTCAGAGAATGACTTGGACGAGAGGAGAGAAGAAGGCTTCAGTCCATCAAACTTATCAGAGCTAGAGGAGGAATTACGTACCCAGCGCAAAGAAACTAAAAATCTTGAAAAAAGAGTGGAAGAATTGACAGCTAGACTAATTAATGCAGAGAAGATCATAAACGAAATGACAGAGATGAAAACCATGACACGAGAAATACGTGACAAATGCACAAGCTTCAGTAACCGACTCGATCAACTGGAAGAAAGAGTATCAGCGATTGAAGATCAAATGAATGAAATGAAGCGAGAAGAGAAACCAAAAGAAAAAAGAAGAAAAAGAAATGAGCAAAGCCTGCAAGAAGTATGGGATTACGTAAAAAGACCAAATCTACGTCTGATTGGGGTGCCTGAAAGTGAGGGGGAAAATGGAACCAAGTTGGAAAACACTCTTCAGGAAATCATCCAGGAGAACTTCCCCAACCTAGTAGGGCAGGCCAACATTCAAATTCAGGAAATACAGAGAACGCCACAAAGATACTCCTCCAGAAGAGCAACTCCAAGACACATAATTGCCAGATTCACCAAAGTTGAAATGAAGGAAAAAATCTTAAGGGCAGCCAGAGAGAAAGGTCGGGTTACCCACAAAGGGAAGCCCATCAGACTAACAGCAGATCTCTCGGCAGAAACTCTACAAGCCAGAAGAGAGTGGGGGCCAATATTCAACGTTCTTAAAGAAAAGAATTTTCAACCCAGAATTTCATATCCAGCCAAACTAAGTTTCATCAGTGAAGGAGAAATAAAATCCTTTACAGATAAGCAAATGCTTAGAGATTTTGTCACCACCAGGCCTGCCTTACAAGAGACCCTGAAGGAAGCCCTAAACATGGAAAGGAACAACCGGTACCAGCCATCGCAAAAACATGCCAAAATGTAAAGACCATCGAGGCTAGGAAGAAACTGCATCAACTAATGAGCAAAATAACCAGTTAATATCATAATGGCAGGATCAAGTTCACACATAACAATATTAACCTTAAATGTTAATGGACTAAATGCTCCAATTAAAAGACACAGACTGGCGAACTGGATAAAGAGTCAAGACCCATCAGTCTGCTGTATTCAGGAGACCCATCTCACATGCAGAGACATACATAGGCTCAAAATAAAGGGATGGAGGAAGATCTACCAAGCAAATGGAGAACAAAAAAAAGCAGGGGTTGCAATCCTTGTCTCTGATAAAACAGACTTTAAACCATCAAAGATCAAAAGAGACAAAGAAGGCCATTACATAATGGTAAAGGGATCAATTCAACAGGAAGAGCTAACTCTCCTAAATATATATGCACCCAATACAGGAGCACCCAGATTCATAAAGCAAGTCCTTAGAGACCTACAAAGAGACTTAGACTCCCATACAATAATAATGGGAGACTTCAACACTCCGCTGTCAACATTAGACAGATCAACGAGACAGAAAGTTAACAAGGATATCCAGGAATTGAACTCATCTCTGCACCAAGCGGACCTAATAGACATCTATAGAACTCTCCACCCCAAATCAACAGAATATACATTCTTCTCAGCACCACATCGCACTTATTCCAAAATTGACCACATAATTGGAAGTAAAGCACTCCTCAGCAAATGTACAAGAACAGAAATTATAACAAACTGTCTCTCAGACCACAGTGCAATCAAACTAGAACTCAGGACTAAGAAACTCAATCAAAACCGCTCAACTACATGGAAACTGAACAACCTGCTCCTGAATGACTACTGGGTACATAACGAAATGAAAGCGGAAATAAAGATGTTCTTTGAAACCAATGAGAACAAAGATACAACATACCAGAATCTCTGGGACACATTTAAAGCAGTGTGTAGAGGGAAATTTATAGCACTAAATGCCCACAAGAGAAAGCAGGAAAGATCTAAAATTGACACTCTAACATCACAATTAAAAGAACTAGAGAGGCAAGAGCAAACACATTCAAAAGCTAGCAGAAGGCAAGAAATAACTAAGATCAGAGCCGAACTGAAGGAGATAGAGACACAAAAAACCCTCCAAAAAATCAATGAATCCAGGAGTTGGTTTTTTGAAAAGATCAACAAAATTGACAGACCCCTAGCAAGGCTAATAAAGAAGAAAAGAGAGAGGAATCAAATAGATGCAATAAAAAATGATAAAGGGGATATCACCACTGACCCCACAGAAATACAAACTACCATCAGAGAATACTATAAACGCCTCTACGCAAATCAACTAGAAAATCTAGAAGAAATGGATAATTTCCTGGACACTTACACTCTCCCAAGGCTAAACCAGGAAGAAGTTGAATCCCTGAATAGACCAATAGCAGGCTCTGAAATTGAGGCAACAATTAATAGCCTACCCACCAAAAGAAGTCCAGGACCAGATGGATTCACAGCTGAATTCTACCAGAGGTACAAGGAGGAGCTGGTACCATTCCTTCTGAAACTATTCCAATCAATAGAAAAAGAGGGAATCCTCCCTAACTCATTTTATGAGGCCAACATCATCCTGATACCAAAGCCTGGCAGAGACACAACAAAAAAAGAGAATTTTAGACCAATATCCCTGATGAACATTGATGCAAAAATTCTCAATAAAATACTGGCAAACCGGATTCAGCAGCACATCAAAAAGCTTATCCACCATGATCAAGTGGGCTTCATCCCTGGGATGCAAGGCTGGTTCAACATTCGCAAATCAATAAACGTAATCCAGCATATAAACAGAACCAAAGACAAGAACCACATGATTGTCTCAATAGATGCAGAAAAGGCTTTTGACAACATCCAACAGCCCTTCATGCTAAAAACGCTCAATAAATTCGGTATTGATGGAACGTACCTCAAAATAATAAGAGCTATTTATGACAAACCCACAGCTAATATCATACTGAATGGGCAAAAACTGGAAAAATTCCCTTTGAAAACTGGCACAAGACAGGGATGCCCTCTCTCACCACTCCTATTCAACATAGTGTTGGAAGTTCTGGCTAGGGCAATCAGGCAAGAGAAAGAAATCAAGGGTATCCAGTTAGGAAAAGAAGAAGTCAAATTGTCCCTGTTTGCAGATGACATGATTGTATATTTAGAAAACCCCATCGTCTCAGCCCAAAATCTCCTTAAGCTGATAAGCAACTTCAGCAAAGTCTCAGGATACAAAATTAATGTGCAAAAATCACAAGCATTCTTATACACCAGTAACAGACAAACAGAGAGCCAAATCAGGAATGAACTTCCATTCACAATTGCTTCAAAGAGAATAAAATACCTAGGAATCCAGCTTACAAGGGATGTAAAGGACCTCTTCAAGGAGAACTACAAACCACTGCTCAGTGAAATAAAAGAGGACACAAACAAATGGAAGAACATACCACGCTCATGGATAGGAAGAATCAATATCGTGAAAATGGCCATACTCCCCAAGGTTATTTATAGATTCAATGCCATCCCCATCAAGCTACCAATGAGTTTCTTCACAGAATTGGAAAAAACTGCTTTAAAGTTCATATGGAACCAAAAAAGAGCCCGCATTGCCAAGACAATCCTAAGTCAAAAGGACAAAGCTGGAGGCGTCACGCTACCTGACTTCAAACTATACTACAAGGCTACAGTAACCAAAACAGCATGGTACTGGTACCAAAACAGAGCTATAGACCAATGGAACAGAACAGAGTCCTCAGAAATAATACCGCACATCTACAGCCATCTGATCTTTGACAAACCTGAGAGAAACAAGAAATGGGGAAAGGATTCCCTATTTAATAAATGGTGCTGGGAAAATTGGCTAGCCATAAGTAGAAAGCTGAAACTGGATCCTTTCCTTACCCCTTATACGAAGATTAATTCAAGATGGATTAGAGACTTAAATGTCAGACCTAATACCATAAAAACCCTAGAAGAAAATCTAGGTAGTACCATTCAGGACATAGGCATGGGCAAGGACTTCATGTCTAAAACACCAAAAGCAACGGCAGCAAAAGCAAAAATTGACAAATGGGATCTAATTAAACTAAAGAGCTTTTGCACAGCAAAAGAAACTACCATCAGAGTGAACAGGCAACCTACAGAATGGGAGAAAATTTTTGCAACCTACTCATCTGACAAAGGGCTAATATCCAGAATCTACAAAGAACTCAAACAAATATACGAGAAAAAAACAAACAACCCCATCAAAAAGTGGGGAAAGGATATGAACAGACATTTCTCAAAAGAAGATATTCATACAGCCAACAGACACATGAAAAAATGCTCATCATCACTCGCCATCAGAGAAATGCAAATCAAAACCACAATGAGATACCATCTCACACCAGTTAGAATGGCAATCATTAAGAAGTCAGGAAACAACAGGTGTTGGAGAGGATGTGGAGAAATAGGAACACTTTTACACTGTTGGTGGGATTGTAAACTAGTTCAACCATTATGGAAAACAGTATGGCAATTCCTCAAGGATCTAGAACTAGATGTACCATATGACCCAGCCATCCCACTACTGGGTATATACCCAAAGGATTATAAATTATTCCACTACAAAGACACATGTACACGTATGTTTATTGCGGCACTATTCACAATAGCAAAGACTTGGAATCAACCCAAATGTCCATCTGTGACAGACTGGATTAAGAAAATGTGGCACATATACACCATGGAACACTATGCAGCCATAAAAAAGGATGAGTTTGCGTCCTTTGTAGGGACATGGATGCAGCTGGAAACCATCATTCTTAGCAAACTATCACAAGAAGAGAAAACCAAACACCGCATGTTCTCACTCATAGGTGGGAACTGAACAATGAGATCACTTGGACTCGGGAAGGGGAACATCACGCACTGGGGCCTATCATGGGGAGAGGGGAGGGGGGAGGAGGGAGGGGTTGCATTGGGGAGTTATACATGATATAAATGATGAATTGATGGGTGCTGACGAGTTGATGGGTGCAGCACACCAACATGGCATAAGTATACATATGTAACAAACCTGCACGTTATGCACATGTACCCTAGAACTTAAAGTATAATAAAAAAAAAAAAAAAAAAAAAAAGAAACAGGATTTATATGCTAGAAAACAAAGCGCGTGACTCAGCTCTGAGAGAAAGTTAAGTGTTTAAAACTTGGGGAAAAACATATTATGTAACAATTGAAAATAAAAATTTAAGAATATTTCCCTGTGATAAAACTGTAATTAAGTGTTATTTAACTGTTTCCTCTAATGACATTCATTTTAATTAGGTTTTAATAGACTGGAGCCACAACCTATAGTTTTATAAAGCAAAGTAAAATTGCAGTCTAGGAATACATTTAAGAAAAGAGAGCCATCAACACAGATGAGAGGTTACAGTATTTCCCCTCATCCCTAGACCCCCGCAGTAATTAAGTGTGCTGAACAGACAGCCATTACAGCTAACAGTAGGTGTGCTCACCCCCAATCAGCACTGGGTTGTTCTTTGAAATCCAAAGGTTATTTCTGTGATCTGCTTTCCAGAAAATTTGCATGTCACAGAATAAAGAATGTAATTCAAGAGGTGTGTGTTCTATAGATTCTACTAAATATGTAGCTTCTATCAAACGTACAACCTCTACCATTGCAATGGGGCTTTCTATTTTAATATATACCTTTTCTTATAGCTGATTATGACACAACATTACTCATCTTGAGAACACTGGCGTATGTCTGGGAAAATGAACATCATGCAGAGAAAGTAAAATTAATATTTGAAAAACTGACTCATGTACAAGATAAATGTATCTGCAAATGAGATGCAATAAACAGGATCTTAAGAGTATGCATCTGTACCTATTTCATACTACATTATGAAAATCAGGGAGTAAATCACAAAAGTTAACTCATACCAAATGAATGTCATAGGCATTTATATTAGAAAAGAAAAACAGAATAATCAGTCCCTTTGTTAGCTGGAGCATGGGGGGAAGAAATTGGGCCTGTGGCTACCACAAATAAGTTTTCATATATTCACTTGAAAGAAAGAAAAAGTTGAAATAAACGTTACTTTTACAATTAATTTTGAAACATCAACACTTAAATTTTCATAAATCACATGTAAGCAGGAAATTTTAAATCTTGGGGAGAGGGACACTGGTCTGTATGAAAAAGATTTTGTAATCTTCTGGCTGACAATCTGATGGCTCCAAATCCATCTGCCAAGAAGCAGAGTTACTTGGCTAGCATACTCTCACTTGTACACTTGCATCAGATTAAGGCTTTCATGCCAGGAATCTTTTTTTTTTCCTGGTGTACTGGCCACTGCCAGAAATGGACCCAATGAATCCACCACTGCTAAGGAGTTAAGCATCTGAGATTTAATTTAACAGTTTCAGCTTTATTAAGCTGTCACAGAGCGGCCCCACTTTGATAACAGTAGCTGCTCCAATTATGGCTTGGTTTAGGGTTGACAAGTATAATGATTCATTCGTGGCACATGAGAAGCAATAAAAGGTTGTTTTGCATTACAGCTTTAAAAATGTGGGCATTTTTTTCATTTAATTTGTCACTTAGCTTTTGCTAAGAGGACATTTAAATTGCAGTAAAAGGCAAATGGGGCTTTTAGTTTAAATGTAATCCCCATATTTAAATGATCTGTAATGGCGCGGTGTTGGAGTGGGAACACTATTGTCTCACAGTGGGTCCTGATGGTGACATGTGACATTTGTATTCAGGTCCTGTATTATCCATGTGGCTAAAGGGCTTCCAATTTCATTTCACAGCCAGAAGCCTGCAGAAAACACCAATTAACTTGCAGATCCCATTTGCCGACAAAACTCAGCCTCTTCTCAATGTCTGGCATCTGGCAGTGCTCAGCATTTAATTCCAAAGCAGAGCCTTGAAGCAATGTGAGCCCTGTGTAGGGGCACAAAGTCAAATTGCCCCATTTTATTAAGAAGCAAAAGCCTTTCCTTTTGTAGTCCAGAAGCAACTTTTTGTTAATTTTTTGGTGAATGAATATTAAGATGCGATACTTACTGTTACTTCTACGTGAGATTCTTCACAGAATTTAGACCCCATTAAAATGGCAAGTGACCTCTGCTTGCCATCAGAGTACATAGGAGAATTTCTAGCAGTCTAGTAATGATTGGGCGGTGGGTGGGGGGCACACAGGACAAGAGGTTGTGGTCTTTATGCTGGACTGAAATAAAAGAATTTGTATAAAGCCTGGTCCTTAATTAGAAAGTAGTCCATAAGAGGGCATAACTAGAATCAGCTGGTGGAAACTTCCACCTAATAAAAATTTATACTTCTGATTGAGGGTTAAGGTACATAATTTTCAAAACCCACTTGGAAAAGTGAAATCTGACCATGAATTAAATGTGAACACTGCAAATTTTATTTGACTGGTAACCAAAAAATTTAGTTGCTATTTTCTTCCTAAGCAGTCATTTGTAATTCTAAGTTTCTCTAAGTACCAAAGCTCTGTAAAATTGCATTCATTTAATATTAATTCAGTAATTTTTCCTTAAATGATCCCCTTCATTATAGTTTTCTTAATGCTAATCCTGTTTACTTTATAAACCATCTAACCAATCTAGTCTGTACTACAGAGTTACAAAATTGAAAAAGATTTACTTGAAAAGTAAAACATTCAGGATTTTATGAAAATATTTAAACCATGCATTATACTTGTGTTCTCTAACCACCACACTGTGTCCCCAAACATCATTCTAATACATTGAAACTATCTATTGTAGTTAGATTGATTTACATTTTGATTGGGGGAAAGGGCATTACTATTATTTCAGGAGACTCAAAGAAAGCAGCAAGATTAAGTTATTACAAGATACTTAAGAAAATTGCCAGGGAAAAAGTCAACAAATATCTAATAGTTCACAAGTAGTGAACTTGTCCACAGCCAAATTCTGAACGTATATCCTATTAATAGGAAAAAGGAAATACTGATGTCAAATCCTTTACTAACTTGCCGCATAACCCTAGATTATACAGTGTCATGTTTGAAGTCTCCTAACCTCTCTGGACTTGTTTCCTTATCTGTAAAACAGCTAATCTCAAATACCCCTTCCAATTATGATCATTTGGTATCTTCACAGACAACAGCATCGTTTGGTTTAGACTACACCTGGGATCAATCAGCATGATGTGGTCCATCATCAGCCAAGAAAAATTTCACTGAGACTAGGATCTTCTAGTAAATATAGACAACATTACTTCTCATAAAATTAATACAGGCACTGATATATTTGTCAAAATTTCAGGTGTAACTTATAGATTTCTTAATAAAAAGACAAGATAATGAACACATCATTCATTATTTCCCTAGTGGTGAACATTGGGTACCAAGACTCATCCAAACAAAATTCCCAGTATTCTTTTAATGAACATGACTAGTGGATTTCTCATTTTTTTGAACACTTGCTATATTTGTATCTTTAACCACCAGGAATTTAGGAAGCAATAAATATTAGAATTTGCTGTATTTTTCCATTCTGAGGATCAACAGTTCATTTAAATCTATAGCAGCCAAAAATAAAATGAATATCCAAACTAATTTCAACAATGCCACTGTGGGGAGAAGGGGGAAGACTAAATTTTAGCTGAATTGATTACAATATTAATCTAGAAATAAGTAGCCAGCTCTACCATATAAAACTGCTATTTTAAAATAATACAGCTTTTTTTTTTCCCCCAAATACTTAAAGGGAGATTCCCGCACTTAACTTTCCTCGAGATCAGGCAATTCCCCCAAAACTCTGCCAAGGTTGTTTTCTGTAAACGCCAGCCCACGTTCTAAATCCTCCTATGCTTCTAACCTGTATGTTGGCAACATGTTCCATGTATGAGCAGCTCTCTCTTCAGCAATACTACGACCATGTTCTTGAAACATCTGACTATGGTATTTATCCATATGCAAATCAATGGTAATTTGTCGGGAAACATGCTTACCCAGCTCATCCCAGAGCTGCCTGTATTTGTCAGTCATTGCAGTGCCTTGTTGCCGCCAAAGTGACAGGCGGGGGTCAGCCATGAATTGCTCTGTTATCAAGGTCAACATGCGGGCCCCATTGGAGTCCCTCATCTTTAACATCTCCCGCACCTAGTGGCGAAAAACAGACCTTTAGAAAATTGTTCAAAACAAAAACACAACAAAACCCCACAGCAACACAAGAGACAAACCACCTCTTTTCTCTGTTTCTCTGTGTGTGTGGGGGGGGGGGGGGTGCGGTGCGGGATGGGCGGGAGGGGTCAAGCCTTCACACCAGCCCTCTTAAGCAAACAAAATATATAATTTAAAACCATTCCCTACCCTAAATAGCAATTTAATCAAAAAAATGACTAGTAATTATTTTGAATTACACTTTAGAATCCGTTTGAAGAAAAAATGCTCTCAATTCCAAAAATGTTCTGGTTGGGTCTTACACACTGATTAAGGTGAGTAAATCGTGTTTCCTGTGTCCAATAGAAACTTTCTTTTTTTTTTCTTTTTTGAGACGGAGTCTTGCTCTGTCGCCCAGGCTGGAGTGCAGTGGCCGGATCTCAGCTCACTGCAAGCTCCGACTCCCGGATTCACGCCATTCTCCTGCCTCAGCCTCCCGAGTAGCTGGGACTACAGGCGCCCGCCACCTCGCCCAGCTAGTCTTTTTTGTATTTTTTAGTAGAGACGGGGTTTCACTGCGTTAGCCAGGATGGTCTCGATCTCCTGACCTCGTGATCCGCCCGTCTCGGCCTCCCAAAGTGCTGGGATTACAGGCTTGAGCCACCGTGCCCTTTCAAAACTTTCTTTACCAGTTCTCCTTCAAATTATCTCTCTTATTTAAACCAAGTACACTTTGTGATTCAAGATTACACTCCAACAAAGTAGGCATCCGTGCTTTGACAAACCACAGAAGTAAAATCTGGCACTGGGAACAGGTATCTGAACCTACCTAGTTTACCAAAACAGGTTTAAGCAAGGTGCTGCTGTTTCCTTGCATAAAATGAGATGCCATAATTTTAGTAAGATGCCATAACTTTGCTAGCCTAAAGAAATACAATACCAAAACAAACATGACAAATAGCATGGCACCTTCCTGACTCTCCAACTGATTATACTTACCATCAGAGAAGCAGAGCCTAATGCAGAGTCCACTGAGAACTCAAGAAATATTCTAAGTAGATCTGATAATGTGTATAATAATAACACTTGGCCTTTAGTTTTTTTAGGAACAGCTTTGTTGAGACATAATTCATATACCATACAATTCACCAATTTAAACTGTACAATTCAAAGGTTTTTAGTATATTCACAGTTGTGCAAGTCCTTCAATTTTTGAGATAAATTAGTAATTGCATAAAGGTTCTCCCTCACTTAAGTTTTTTTTAAATAAAGAGCAGCAGCATACTTCTATTGCAATGGTAAAAGAAAATGGACAGAGCTGTTAAGTTCAAGAACTCTCTCGCTCTATATGTGTGATCCACGAAGCAGAATAATAACCACAGATCTAATAAGTTAACTTTGTCTCTCAAGTTGGAACTTTAAGCTTTGTCCATTACTCTTGTGCTACATTTCCCAAATAAAAGAAAAGAAAAAAGAAACACAAGGGTAAACCTCTCTGCAGGAAGCCCTAAATGAATCCATCCACTCCAAAAATGTGTACTGCTAAGTATTCAATAAGTAAGAATCTCAACTGTAATTTCCCTGTAAGAAATTACTGGAGCAAGGTCATGAGCAGTAGAAAAGGTGGGGTGGTTGATCCTTCTTTCAGGACTCTCTCTATGTGAAAGGCAAGGAAAGGAGAAAATAGTAGATCCTCAATAAAGCAGCCCAAATCTAAAATAGATCCTGCCTGAGGTCTATACCCTCAAGAAATGGAACTTCCTCACCTGCTTTAGAATTTGAGCTTTATAAAGAACTCAAAAGCACTTCTACCCTGAATCACAAAGGTTGTGCTTCCAGGAGCGTTACTTCAGTATTCCTATAAAGGAGTTTGTTCCTAATATCAAAGTACTAAAAACTCATTAACAGGTGAAGATGGAGGAAGAAAAGGAGTTGCCATTTATTGGATACAATGTTAAAGAGTTTTACATTTATACTTACTGTTTAATTTTCACAACAACCATGTAAAATAGGCCAGATTATAATCCCCATTTTATTAATTATAAGACCAAGCCTCAGAGAAGTAAAATAACTTGCCCAATGGACAAGGGGAACAGCTTGGATCAGAACCTGTATCTGTCTTAACTTCAAGTTACGCTAATTCCAAAATTAGAGGTTGCTATTACTTCACGTGGCATACATAATGTGTATATAATATACAGGGATAAAAAGAACAACTGCAGACCAGTCTAATAACACATCTTTCAAACTGTTTCTAACATAAGAATATATGAAATACTTCCTGTGTATCTAAATATACTAAACCTTTTACATTATTAGTATTGTGGATTTGATTTAATGTTTGTTTTTTCTGGTAGATTTCTAACCTATTATGCAGCAACAGCAATGAAAATAAACACTTTACTCTTAAGCATATAAAACAGAACTCTCTATTTAACCAGCACTCATGTACATCTATAGCCTACTGGTAATTAATTTTCAGACTGTTGACATGGAAGCATGACATGAGTTTGAAGTGCCTGTGAATCACCAAAGAATGCTTAAATCATGTGTAAAGTAGTATTAGAGTTAAATGTATTTTATTGTAATCTAATTCTGGGGAAATTGTCAATCTACATATGGTATACAGGATAAATCGTTATAAGCATGATATTGATTAAGCAGAATACATTATTCCTGGCCATACCCAGTAACAAGGTTTACTCTAATTCTTTTGAACTAAAAAAAAAAAAAAAAAAAAAAAAAAAAACCTTTTAATTATAACAATTATTAGAGAAGATATTCAACAAAAACATCAATGAACAGTTATCTGTTTCCTTAAAACCAACTTTAATACATTAATCATAATGATGACTATACCCCCCAATGAAAATACACTGATTTAGTATTATTCAAAAAGCATTTTATTCAGTATTTACAAATCTGTGTATGATACTGAAACTTCTGTATAAAGCAAAACACTCAGCTTCTGCTCACAAGGAACTCATGACCAAGATAATTTAACTTCTTGAGACATCAATTTTTAATGATGCAGATGAACAGTAGACAGCATCATTTAACACCATTATCACAACGATTTTATGAGATATGTTATCATTAACTAATTTTCTAGATAAGAAAATTAACAAATAATTTGCCAAGGCTTATATATTTAGAAAGATCTAGAACTTGGATTTAAACTGAGATCTATCTGACTCTTAAAACTCAAGCTCTTCAAATTAACTTATAGATACTGACATTATTAAACTAAATAATTAAAGCACATTTTAGGGATTGTAAAACTATGTTATCTTGGGAAAATCAACTAGAAAGGGAAAAACTTGAAAAAATGGCATTTTGAATAACATTGTTAATTATTTTGCTTTTATTATTGTAAGAGGTTTTTCAAAACTGTATGAATTATCACCATTTTATTGATAGGAACTGAGACAAAAATGTCCCACATCTTGTCTAAGATCACCTAAGGAAAAAAAAAGCTTGCATTACAATACAAAAGTTTCTATTGGTCAACTAACTTAGACCCTGTTCTTTAATTTTTGAAAGAGACTTTATCCTATTGTAGACATGATCATATTTAGATAGTCCCTATATATGTATATATTTAGAATATTTCTTTAGAAATAGACAATCATACCTTTGCAAAGAGCAAATTAAGCTGCTTCCCTGATCCGTGGTACCCGCCCTGGGAAAGGAACAGTTTAACCTGTTCTTGAACCTGCTCTTCATCTAAGTGCCAGCAGTTTTCATCATCTATACTAGCACCTGCTGTTGGATCGGGAGCACCTAGAAATAGAAAGAAAAATAATAACACACAGGCTAGATAAAAACTCTGTGCTAAAAGGATTAATTAAGACTCTTTTTGCCTACTTTTTAATTCAATCTCAATTTCAATTATACATACAAATTTATGACAAAGTAAATACAAGGATCACTCTCATTTCCAGAACTTCCCTGATTTGTGCTAAGCCAAATGCAGATTTGAGATATTTCTATTTTTTAGGTTCAGAGACTATTATCTTTGGAGATGAGTTTATAGGTTCTCTAAAAAATCAAATTCACAAAGTGAATTCACAAAGTGCTTCATTGTAAATACATGATGTTTATAAAGCTGTGTAGGCCACGCTGGAAAAAATGTTTTTCAAAGACTTTAGAAAAATATGAGACAAGTAAACTTAGCAGAGTATTTCTCTCTTTACTATGTTAATTCAGTAAGTTTTCACCATTATCTGCTGCTGTATAAACTACATGCTGACATAAGTCTTTAGTTGCAGAAAACCGAAGATTAAAAAGGGAAATCAAGCCACATGGGAACAGGCAGTGCAGCTGTTGTATTAAACCAGGTTGTAGTATCACCTTGCCAAACTGCATAAATATTTTATTGCTGAAGTACACACAAAGATAACAGCTATGTAATAAGCCCTGTGTGTAAAGACTACCTTAGAAATTAAAAAACTACCCAGATATTTAGGCAGGTAGATTGTTTCATTATTTGCCAATAAAATAAAATGGTATTTTAAGGTCTAAGTTTCCTAAGTAATATAAAAAAATTTAGATCTAAAAATCATTCATCCTCAGTGTTTCATCTGCTTATCAACCCTTAAAAAAAATACATCTGTAGGTGTGGTTTTGTATTACTTTTCTTGTCTTCTAATGATCTAAAGCAGACTCAATTAACCAAAGAAATAATCACTAGCATCTGCTTAGAACCAGGGTCTACTAGTCCCTAGTACAGGAAGGCAGTGGGTCCCTGAGCCTGCCTGCAAAAGTGTATGTTCATTCATTCATTTAGCCAGTCAACACATTCACTGAGTGCCTGACTCAGTGCCAGCCTCTCTGCTAGACTTGGGGGTGGAATAGTGTACAAAATAGACAGAATCCTGTCCTCACTGAATCTATAACCTAGTTCAGAGGCTTTCAAATTTTGCTGAACAAGACCCCACAATAAGAAATATATTTTACATCATGCCTAATATGTTTATGTGTCTGTGTGTTTACATGATTAATCTGCAAAAATCTGATGAAAGAAAGTGTCCTTACTATAAGCAGAGGCTCAATATTTTCTACTCTATTTCATTTTTTAAAGATGGCTTGTCAAAATTTTAAAAACTGATTTTACAACCTATAACAGGGTGGCCACCCACTATTTGAAAAACACTCTTTTAAGTTTTTGAGATAAATATCAATCTAATAATCATATATACAAATGTAAAATAAATGGTAATAACTGCTCAGAGGAACAGGGCAGGGTGATGGAAGACTATCATTAGAGAATTCTGGCTTTGGATTGCTAGGGTAAGCATACCTTGATGAAATGGCACTGAGCTGAGACGTGCCTTAAGTGGATTAAAAGCTAATTAAAAACAAACTAACGGTCAGAAAAGGAGGGAAGGGTCTGCATTTAAGAAGAACTTGAGCATAGCCCTTAGGCAGGAAAAAACATGGTGCATGGAAGAAATAAAAGGCAGTCTATGCAACCCAAGGATAGAAGATGAGAGGAAGAGTAATACAAGATAATCCTCGAGAAAAGAAGCAGGGTCAACTGAGTGCCTTGGTTGGTGAGGAGCTTAGTTTTTTCCCTGAGAGTAATGAATGGGAATTCATGACAAGTTATTAAAGTGGAAGAAAGAAAAACTCTAAATAATAAAAGATGTTTTGTCCTGATATGTATCAATTTCAACATTCCTACCAAGAAATATTATGCAGCCATAAAAACGAATGTGGAGCTTCTCTATGCATTACAATGGAAAGATATCCAGGACATACTGTTGATTGAAAAAAAATCAAGGAGAATAAAAATATACACAGTATACCACTTTTCAGGCAATTAATGATGTTTATACTAGATAGACTAACCAAGAAAAGGAGAAGATCCAAATAAATAAAATCAGAAATGAAAACAGAGACATTAAAATTGATACCACAGAAATAAAGATGATCAGAGACCTATTACGAATAACTATATGCCCCAAAACTAGAAAACCTAGAAGAAACAGAAAAGCCTGAGCAGACCAGTAATGAGTAGCAAGATTGAATCAGTAATAAAGAATCTCTCAGCAAAGAAAAGCCCGGGATCAGATGGATTTACAGCCTAATTCTACCAAACATAGGAAGAACTAATACGAATTGTCTTGAAACTGTCCCAAAAAATCAGAAGACAGAATCCTCCCTAACTCATTATACAAGGCTAATGTCAGTATGGTACCAAAACTAGACAAGGACACAACCCAAAAAGAAAACTAGAGACCAATATCCGTGATGAATATAGACATAAAACTCTTTAAATACTAGCAAATCCAATCCAACAGTATGTCAGAAAGATTATACACCATGATCAAATGGATTTTACACCAGGGATGCAAGGATTGTTCAACATGCAAATCAAGAAATGTGATACCAGAATAAAGAACAAAAAACATATGATTATCTCAATAGACACAGAAAAAGCATTTGTAAAATGCAGCATCTCGTCATGATAAAAAATCCTCAGCAAACTAGGCATAAAAGGAACATACCCCAAAATAATAAAGGCCATATACGAAATACCCACAGTCAACATCATACAGAATGGGGAAAGGTTGAAAGCATTCTAAGAACTAGAACAAGACAAGAATGCCCATTTTCCCACTCATAGTCAACATAATGTTGGAAGTCCTAGTCAGAGTAATCAGTCACGAGAAGTAAATAAAAGGCATCCAAATTGGAAAAGAAGTCGTCAAATTATCCCTGTTCACGGATTATACAATCTTCCATCTAGAAAAAACTGAAGACTCCACCAAAAAGTGATTCAATTTGATAAACGAATTCAGTAAAGTTGCAGGATGCAAAATCAACATACAAAAAGTGTGTTTCTATATGCCAATAACAATCTACCTAAGAACTAAATCCTACTTACAACAAAAAAACAAAATACTTAAGAATATATTTAACCAAGGAGGTAAAATATTTCTACAAAAAAACTATAAAACAGTGATGAATGAAATTAAAGATGACACAAATGGAAAAATATCGCATACTCATAGATCAGAAGAATTAATATAGGTAAGATGACCCTATTGCCCAAAGCCATCTACAGATTCAAAGCAATCCTTATCCAAATATTGACATTTTCCACAGAATTAGAACAAACAATCCTAAAATTCATATGGAACGAAAGAAAGAGCCCAAATAGCCAAAGCAATCCAAATAAATAAAAAAAACAAAGCTGAAGCATCATATTACCCGGCTGCAAATTATATTACAAGTCTATAGTAACCAAAACAGCCTGGTGCTAGTATAAAAATAGACACATAGACCAATGAAACATAACAGAGAACTCAGAAATAAAGCCACACATTTACAACCAACTGATCTTCCACAAAATTCGCAAGAATATACACTAGGGAAAGGACATCCTTTTCAATAAATGGTGTCCTTTTTGGAAATAAATTTCAAAAAATTACATAGCCACATGCAGAAGACCAAAGCTGGACTCTTAAGTCTCATCATAAAATGTAAGACCTGTAACTACAAAAATACTAGAAGAAAACCTACGGAAAATTCTCCTGGACACTGGTCTAGGCAAAGCATTTATGACAAAGACCTCAAAAGCACAGAAACAAAAATAGAAAAATGGGACTTAATGAAACTAAAAAGCTTTTGTACAGCAAAGGAAATAACAGAGTGAAAAGACAACCTGCAGAATGGAAGAAAATATTTGCAAACTATTCACCTGACAAGGAACAAAATCCAGAATTTACAAGGAAATCAAACAACTCAACAACAAAAAAAAAAACCCACAAATAATCCCATTAAAAAATGAGCAAAGGAGAAGAGACATTTTTCAAAAGAAGACCATCACTAACCATGAGAGAAGTGCAAGTCAAAACCACAATGAGATATCATCTTATACCAGTCATAATTGCTATTATTAAAAAGACAAAAAATAACAGATGTTGATGAGGATGTGGAGAAAACAGAGCTCTTATACACAGTTGGTGGGAATATAAATTAGTATAACATCTTCGGAAAACAGTATGGAGATTTTTCAAATAACTAAAAACAGAACTACCATTCCATCCAGCAATCCCACTACTGGGTATCTACCCAGAGGAAAAGAAAACATTATATGAAAAACACCTGCACTCCTATGTTGTATCACAGCATTTTTCATGACAGCAAAGATATGGAATCAATCTAAGTGTCTCTCAATGAATGATGTGGTACAGATACACAATGAAATACTATTTGGCCATAAAAAAAAAAAAAAGAATGAAATCACATCCATGCAGCACCATAGATGAAACAGGATGTCATTATATTAAGTGAAACAAATCAGACACAGAAAGACAAATACTACATATTCTCACTGGTAAGTGGCAGCTTATGTACAGAAGGGCATGGAGTGTGTGGAATGATAGACAATGAAGACTTGGAAGAGTTGGGGGGTTGGTGACGAGAAATTACTTAATGGGTACAATGTACATTATTCAGGTGATGGATGCCCTAAAGCCCAGACGACATACCACCATGAAATCTATGCATGTAACAAAATTACTCTTGTACCTCAACATTTATACAAATAAAAATGATAATAAACAAAATACATATAAATAAATAATGAGGTTTACAAAAGAGCTTACATGTTAGTATCTCTTTATATATGCATAAAATATTTTGGAAGGACATTTTAAAGAGTATAGGTAACCTAGTTACATGGGAGAAGGAGACATCATTTAAAATTTTGGAACCATGTGAATATATTTATGTATCTAAAAAAATAACTTTATCTGAAATATGGAGGATGAATTGAGGGGCAAAAATACATACTGCTGTTCTGATGGTGTGCATACAGGATGATGATAGTTGCTTGAAAAACAGCAATGAGAGCAGAAATGGAGAGGCTGACAGGATTTCATAAACGCAACAAGAACTTGGTGAATAAGTGGATATGTGAAGTATGGGAGAGAGACATGAGTTTCTGGATTAAACAACCATACGGAATACTGGAAAACTCACTGACACACAGACCACCAGAGAAGGACAAGGTTTGGGAGTCAGGAGGAGCAGCGTTTAGGTCACGAGCTTAGTTTTAAATATGGTGAATCTGACACACCCTTGAGACAGTGGAGAAGAGGGAAGAGGATTTCAAGGAGGAAGCTGGATATACTATGGGAAGCAGGAAACTGTTTAAGAGCATCTAGGACCAAATCCTAAGGAAGGCCAACATTTAAAGGCTGCATAAGTAAATGAGCAAGGATGACAAAGGAAGTAAGTGGCCTCTTAGGAAGATTGGAGAGACCAACTCTTCCAGAAAGAGAAAGTCATTCCAAGTAGGGACTGGACAAGTATGTAGAAGTGAAGCTCCATGAGAACAAGAATTGTATCTACCCTGCTCACCATTGCTTCCCAACACCCAGCCACTATCAGGAGATCAAGTACTGGGAGGAAGGGGGAAAAGAGGGATGGAGAAAGGCACATATACATTTTCTCCCCTGGAAAAAGAATTCTTACTTAAAAGGTTAAAGCATCTTCATAAACATTATCTCATTTTCTCCTCACAATGTCCCCTGGAGGTGAGTATAGATCATGATCCCCATTCTAAAGGATAAATGGGTTCCAATTGGTTATGACTTGTACACAGCCACACTGCTAAATCCAGTCTCCAGGTTCTTTTTTCTGCCGATGAACATATTCTAGGATCCTAGAGCTAATGTTGAGTCCCGAGGTCATCAAGGCAGGGGCTGTCAACCCTAAAGCAAATAAATATTTAAGGAAGGGTACTGGTATGTTTGTAGGCATTTGTTAGCATGCCTTTCCTTTACAGAAAGCTTTAAGGACACACAATGATGTGAAGTTAACTACTAGGTCTGTAACTGTATCCCACAGAAATTCAGAGACCCTAATCCATCCCATCTTTTGATTCTACAGACACACACACACACACACACACACACACACACCCTTGCACAAAATACCTATAGATTCTTTACATAAATACCTCAAAAGAGATTTTCCAAACAACTATTGAATCTTGACTTTTATTTTTAAATTCTTCCCAACATCCTCCTTGGAAATCTGACACATCCCTCCTTATCCTCTTCATGGGGAAACTCTAATTAGCTACTGACCATCCATTTCCACTGGTCCTTCTGATAAACTGAGCTAAACAATACAATCTTCCATCTCGAAAAACATCTAGCCTCACAGTGGTTACTTCTCCCAGTTTTTGTCATTTTTTAAGTTGTTCTCTATGTGCACCAAGGGCCAAAATCCACAAAGAGACCTGCCCCAGAACTACTTGGATGGGGGCTGAGTGCTGTGGCATAACTGAAGACATTTCAGCTGCTTGGGTCATACCCATGTCAGACTTGGGCGTTTGGTTTGCCACAGAAATAGTCAAATATTTTAAGTAGATCTGAATTTGGTCCAGTCTTCTGTGGCCTGCTTGAATTGGCAAAGGGGTCACCATTCAGATATCCCCCAAAAACTTCAGAATATACGCCACTTACTTTTTTTTCATGCCAATAGTGTCTTGCAGGAAGTCAGGGACCCCGAATGGAGGGACTGGCTGGGGCCATAGCAGAGGAACATAAATTGTGAAGATTTCATGGACATTTATCAGTTCGCAAATAATACTTTTATAATTTCTTATGCCTGGTCTTTACTTTAATCTCTTAATCCTGTTATCTTCGTAAGCTGAGGATATACATCATCTCAGGACCACAGTGATAATTGTGTTAACTGTACAAATTGATTGTAAAATGTGTGTTTGAACAATATGAAATCAGTGCACCTTGAAAAAGAACAGAATAACAGCAAATTTTAGAGAACAAGGGAAGACAATCATAAGGTCTGACTGCCTGCAGGGTCGGGCAAAAAGAGCCATATTTTTTTTTTCTTGCAGAGAGCCTATAAATGGACGTGCAAGTAGGAGAGATATCGCTAAATTCTTTTCTGAGCAAGGAATATTAATATTAATACCCTGGGAAAGGAATGCATTCCTGGGGGAAGGTCTATAAATGGCCGCCCAGATGTCTGGGAACGTCTGTCTTATGTGGTTGAGATAAGGTCTGAGATATGCCCTGGTCTCCTGCAGTGCCCTCACGTTTACTAGGGAGGGGAGAAACTCCACCACCCTAGTAAATTTGTGGTCAGAGCAGTTCTCTGCTCTCAAACCCTGTTTTCTGTTGTTTAAGATGTTTAAGACAACATGGGCACCGCTGAACATAGACCCTTATCAGTAGTTCTGCTTTTGCCCTTTACCTTGTGATCTTTGTTGGACCTTTACCAGTGGTTTTGCTTTTTCCCTTTGTCCTGTTCCCTCAGAAGCATGTGATCTTTGTTAGATCCTTATTAGTAGTTCTGCTTTTTGCCTTTTAAAGCATGTGATCTTTGTACCTACTCCTTGTTTTACACCCCCTCCCCTTTTGAAACCCTTAATAAAAAACTTGCTGGTTTGAGGCTCAGGTGGGCATCACAGTTCTACCAATATGTGATGTCACCCCCGGCGGCCCACCTGTAAAACTCCTCTCTTTGTACTCTTTCTCTTTATTTCTCAGCCAGCCAACACTTATGGAAAATAGAAAGAAAATACGCTGAAATATTGGGGGCGGGTTCCCCCAGTAATAGTGAAAAGTGATAGAAGAATACAGAAATTACTCTTGACTTGAATTACACAATGTATATTTTTCCTTAAAATTGGATAGGTTTTAAAAACACTATATATATGTGTGTGTGTGTGTGTGTGTGTGTGTGTGTGTGTGTGTGTGTGTGTATATATATATATATATATTTTTTTTTTGAGACAGAGTCTTGCTCTGTTGCCCAGGCTGGAGTGCAGTGGCGTGATCTCGGCTCACTGCAAGCTCCACCTCTTGGGTTCACACCACTCTCCTGCCTCAGCCTCCTGAGTAGCTGGGACTACAGGCACCCACCACCACACCCAACTAATTTTTTTTTTTTTTTTTTTTTTGTATTTTTAGTGAAGACAGGGTTTCATCCTGTTAGCCAGGATGGTCTCAATCTCCTGACCTTGTGATCTGCCCACCTCGGCCTCCCAAAGTGCTGGGATTACAGGAGTGAGCCACCGTGCCCGGACACTATTATATATTTTTAAAATATGATGGATTTTAAAATTGCTTTAATGGACAATTTACATACATACAGATTTTGGTTCAAGTGAAGAAAGTCTAATAGCAAATGTATAAATATATGAATGTTTTCTTAAGTTTTTAAGAAAATTTGAATACTTGTTCCCTCCAAAACTCGTGTTGAAATTTAAACTCCAATGTGGCAGTACTGAAAGGTGGGGCCTTTCAAGAGGTGAATGGATCATGAGGGCTCTGCCCTCATGAATGCATTAATCCATTCTTGGATTAGTGTATTAATGGCTTAATGGGTTATCATGGGAGGGAGCTGGTGTCTTTTATAAGAGAAAGAGATACCTAAGCTAGCATGTTAGCATGCTCAGCTCCCTTACCACGCAATGCCCTGTGCCCACAGAGTCCCCACCAGCAAGAAGGCTCCCACAAGATGCCGCCTCTCAACCCTGGACTTCTCAGTCTCAAGAACTATAAGAAATAAATTCCTTTTCTTTATAAATTACTCAATTTCTGGTATTCTGTTATAAGCAACAGAAAAATTAACTGATATATTAAGTTGGGGTTTTTATTTTTATTTTTTGGTAAGCTAGTATTAGAATTAACTTACTTCTTTACAGTACTGGGCAAGAGGGAAATGCACTGGGGGAAAAAAATGGTCCAAAGTCTACACACTAGTTGAGAGGATGGATTAGAATTCAGAAGATTTCAGTTGTAGGCACTGTTTGGAAAAACTATGCATTTTCAAGCAAATAACTTAAGTTCTTCAGGCCTCCATTTCCTTAACTCTAAAATTCTATAATGTAAGGAAAAAAATTAACTGAGCAATAAAAATTAGAAATCTGCTCATGTGATATAGAAATCTTCCTAACTTACTCATAAGACTGCAAGCAAAGATAACTAGTAGATAAATAAAACATAAATGCACTCTACATTTTAGGAATAAGACATGTACCCTATACATTATAGACCAGGAAATTTAATGTCTACAACAATAATTTCCCCAAAAGTGCAAATTCATGTATTTAACACTAATGCTAAGTTTTAACTATTTTTATTATACTTTAAGTTCTGGGGTACAAGTGCAGAACATGCACATAGGCATACACATGCCATGGTGGTTTGCCACACCCATCAACCCGTCATCTACATTAGGTATTTCTCCTAATGCTATCCCTCCCCTAGCCCCCCACGCCCCACAAAAGGTCCCGGTGTGTGATGTTCCCCTCCCTGTGTCCATGTGTTCTCACTGTTCAACTCCCACTTATAAGTGAGAACATGTGGTATTTGGTTTTCTTGTACTATTTCAATCCTAACATGTCTTGATTACATGCATTACAATGTTGCCTAAGCCTTATATAAAATGTAAGATTTGCAAAATTTATGTCTACTTGTTAATGGCTGTCTATAATCAAAGACAAACCTCTCAGCATTTAGCTTTGAGAAGGGAATGCAAAAAGAAACATAACTCATGTATTTATATAGTTGCTATTAGATATTCCTCCCGTTGGGCAGGAACCAGAATCTGTATGTATGTAAATTAAATGGTCCATTAAAATGTTTTAAAGCTTATCATGTTTTTACTCTTATTTATATTTATAATAATAAATGCTATAATATTTACAACTGTATAATTAATCTTTGTGGGCATTTTATTACTGAAGCTTAATTCTTCAGGCCTTCGGGGAAAGTCAAATTATCTGTTGGAAAAAAAAAGTAGAACAATTTGGTCTCTCATTCCCAGAGATGGATGTGTGAGTTTGATTTACCCACCTACCTTGGTAATGTAATGTCACAGGCAGAAAGCAAAGGAGAATTCATGGACGTAAAGGACCACTATCTAAGTCTTTGGCATCCCCTATCTACTGCTTGATTTGGTTCTGATTTAGTTGTGATTTATCCCAACATCAAACTCGCTTGCCCCAGTAGTTCTCTAAAGTAACGGCATATCAAAATGCCAGAGGCATATTGTGAAAAATAGATGCTGAGATACCACTTCAGACTCACTGATTCAGAATCTTTGCTGGGGATAAAAATGGTGGGAGGGTAGAATTCTATCTGGAGAGAATGTTAAGCAGGGTGGCACATTCTAGATCTTAATAATTAAAAGTATTCATGATCCTGAGGCATCAGACAGACACCTCTCCAGTGTATCTAATAAAGCATATTTAAGCCATACTGAATGAGGTATCTTTCTCACGCCATGGATACAGTTACTTCTAGGTGTTAGATACCACCAAATCATTATGCAGATTTTAAACTGAGCTATGAAGACACGTTTATAACTGGCTTATGCTGTGTCTGGTGCATGGAGCTATTCACAGCTTTGACTTCCAGTTGAAGACTTAATGCTTTATTTTATCTTACTTTGCTGGAAAACAAATTCAAAACAAGAAAGAGCGAAGGTCTTTTGTTTACAAAGTTAACATCTTCATCTTAACTGTGACCCAACTGCCACAGTAACACCGGTTTCCAAATAATGCTTTTACATTTATATTTATGTAGCAGTGTCCCTTTTTGTTAAAATTAATTCGTCAAATTCAGCCTATCCAGGCAGAATTTAGGCAGCAGATGTCTACACTGCAGAGGTGATTAATTCAGCCTCTTTTGGGGACCTAGAGAAGAAGGCCATCTCCTACAGTTTTAGTGTTTGCTATTAAAGCTAGGAAACATTAAGTTGGTGGCTTACAAAGGTCTTGGTTGATCTGTCTTACAGGCAAAATCTGACATCAACCATTCGCACCGAGAGGGAAAAGGCAAGACAACAAGCTGTAGTGACTCAGACTCAAAAAAATTTCTTTCTTTACAGCAGAGAAGAGAGAACTAGAAGACCTCTGAAAGATGATAACACTCAATAAACACACTCTTTAGATCTTTAGAAAAGATTTAAGTTTTATCCTGAATTAAAGTCTCCTTTCAAAGGGGTAACTAATGCCTTTATTTCAATTTACAATTTTGTTGTAGTTGAAACAGCCAGATCTTTCATCACCTTCCACCCTCTAGGGTCACTCCACGTAATTCTACTGCCGTAAAATAGTGTGGTGTCCTCTCCAGGAGCTGTCAGAGGACAAGCCATTTTCCTGATTGTGGAGGCTAACGACATAGGAAGGCCTGATGTGCACCAGGTTCTGCTCCCCCAACAAACCACCTTCCTTTCAGCTAAATGCCAAGGAATTATAAATAAGCAGCACCGCCATCAGCATATATCTCAGGAAACTCAAATAGACCTTTCAGGGTTTATGGCCCCTCCTCTATTATTTTCCTCTCTTCTGATTTTATTATTCATCTCTTATTATCATTTAATTTACTGCAGCAGTTCAATAGTATAGGTATGCATGTACAGAAATAATCATGTATTTTATATGGAAAAAAGCAATAAAGTATTTGTACATTCTCCAACGCTCATTAAAAACTGCAGAGTATAAACCCAGAGTGCTTTTCAGGTATGTTATTTTCCATTACTTATCTAATAGATGTATTAATGATTACTCAGTACACAAAAATATTTAAATGCAAAATTCTCAGGAAGTCTTATTTTTACATAATTCAACTCTTCAGATTTATTAAAAGAGATCTACTATGTTTTCAGGCTTTAAGAATAGTTGACTCCAATTATTTTTAAAAGACTTTAAAAAAAATGGTTCACAAATATTTTCCTTAAATATTTACCGCTGCCCTTGAGGACTCCTATCAACTGCCACATCACAATGATGATGGTAATAGCAGCTCACTTTTACTCTTTGACCATCCTGACCTTATGAAATGGGCACTCTTCATTGTCCACATTTGACAACCAAGAAAACCGAGGCCTGAAGAGATTCAGTTACTTGCCCTTGGTAACAAAGCTGGAAAGCAAAGGGCCAGTATTCTAACTTAGGTTGCCCAACTTCAAAGCTTGAACTCTTAAACACTCTGAATAGTTTTACAGTGGGAGGTATGAGAAGCACCACTGTGGGGGAGATGGGAATGATAAGCTCTTCTAGCCAAACTGGAGAGATCGGAGGCCAGCCCAATGAGAGCGGGATGGGCAAGGAAACTGATCACAGCTGGCAGCAATCTTTTTTAAATTATGAGGGTTGGGATGGTGTCAGAGATGACCAAAGAGTGTGAGGGAAGGCAAGATGTGGAGGCGAAGAGAGGATGAAGGGTATTGGGCTAAAAGTAACCTGGCTGTTTTTGCATTCCCCAACAAATTCCTCATGGGCTAGAGATTTATAATTCCTCCTAATTAAGAGACGTAAGTTCAAAGACGACTTCTCTGGCAATAAAGTGAAATGTAAAAACTTTTCATATTAAGAAAAAAAAAAAAGGGATCACCTGTACATGATCATAGATTCTATCCATTTTTTTTAAAACACTTTTTTTTTTTTTGAGACAGAGTCCCTCCCTGTCACCCAGGCTGAAGGGCAGTGGTGCGATCTTGGCTCACTGCAATCTCCGCCTCTCAAGTTCAAGTGGTTCTCCTGCCTCAGCCTCCCAAGTAGTTGGGATTACAGGTACACGCCACCATGCCCAGCTAATTTTTGTATTTTTACTAGAGACAGGGTTTCACCATGTTGGCCAGGATGGTCTTGAACTCCTGAGCTCAACTGATCCACGCACCTTAGCCTCCCAAAGACCCAGGATTACAGGCATAATAAGCCACCAAGCCCAGCCTAAAAACATTCTTATAGAAACATCAAGTTTTACTTACAACTTAAGGGTAAAACTGGTAATTTTTGAAGGGAAGTTCAGCAGTACTTACAAAATTCAAAATGCATATATCATTTATTCTGGCATTTCTATTACTAAGAATCTATTATATCTATACAAATTCATACATACACACACACATTCACACATAAAGATGGTCACAGCAACAGTGTGTATACAGGGAAAAATGCAAACAACCTCTTCAAAGTCATTCAGTGAGTTAAAAGCTAAATATATCCATACTACAAAATACTGTACTACAATTAAAACAGAACTACATCATAAGACTACTAACATAAGATATTCCTGACATATTAAGAGAAAAAAACTGAAGACTATTTTCTGAATTATTTATTTTAAAACTTCATATATATGTGTGCACATGTCTGCACATGTGTGTTCATGAGGAAAAATGTCTCAGAATATGAACCATGCTCTCCACAGTGCCTGCCTTGTGAGAATAAGGGTGCTTTTGGAGACTAAGGGAGCTGTTGGGAATGGGAAAAAAATGAGGACTCGCCTTTTTAGATAGTTCAATACTACTACATGAATTCTTCTTTTACAAATTTTCTTTAAGTTTCACTGTACTGCACTTTAAAGATAGTATAGTGAAAGCAACTTGAACTATCTCCTACAGAATATATTTGCTAATTATATAGACCATCAGGAGACCATACCTTTGTTTTACCAACTGTCAACACCAGAATGTTCTATTGTACAACAGAAAGGGTATGATACTAACAATCAAATTACCTCCCTAGGATACCTGCAAAAACTGGTTGCTAAGGCAAGCCCAATTACGATAAACACAACCATCCACAGGGAAATAAAAGGAAGGAAAATGTGACATGAGGCCTCCATCAGATGACTCCAGCTGTCACTCACTGGTAGATTTGGAACATAAAAGTGTACATGTCCTTAAAGAATAAATACCCAA
This sequence comes from Rhinopithecus roxellana, assembly GCF_007565055.1. Taxonomy (NCBI): domain Eukaryota; kingdom Metazoa; phylum Chordata; class Mammalia; order Primates; family Cercopithecidae; genus Rhinopithecus; species Rhinopithecus roxellana. Next base: position 54,403,273 of record NC_044551.1, on the reverse strand, counting down.
CTTCTTACTAAGAACAAAATAGAATGAAAAATGACAGTCATACTTTTTGCTTAACATATATGAGTACTTATTACGTCTTAAGTATTGTGCTTAGAGAAGCTATCAGGATACACAGGCCACAGCTTCAGTCTGATAAAGCTCACAATCAAATGAAAATGAAGAGCTATGCAATGAAGATGGGACTGCTGAATAGATTTGCTTGTTTGTTTGCTAATACCTGGGATAGTCTGAATAGACTGATATACAATGGTGGCCAGGACACAAAGGCATTCAGAGGCAAGGTTAAGCAGGACAGGCAGACGTGAATGGAATTCTTGGTCTTGGTTGTGTAAGAACCATGCTCAAACAAATTGAAATGGAAGAACAACACATGAATGCACGCCTGGGTGAAGCTACAGAAGGTACGCCTTTGCAGTACGGAGCCTAGGTTCCTCCTATGCCTTTGTAGATAACCACCAGCAAAGACACAGAGCGGAAGAGATCTTAGATGTCATATGTCAACCCTCATCCGATATGTGAATAAATGCCTTCTACATTTGGCTAGCTGAGATGGCATCTCTGGGCACATGACAGGGAAGTGAGGGGTAAGTCTGGGCTACTTTCAGGATTAGTCCAGGCCATGGGAATAAAAGGGCCACTGAAATGATCCTTTCCTCTTTTCCTCTATTCTCGGCTGGGGTCAAGGCCAGTTTCCCCTCAGACTGTCCTTCCTTGTGGTAGTCTGCCCAGTACAGGCTAGCCCATAGGAAGATTAGTGTAAGAAAATCTTACACTAGATTACAGAAGATTAGGAGAGAAAATAAAAGAAGAGGAAATGTGTGCCAGAAAGTCAGGGGAAAGCAATCTGACCTCCAATTACAGTACTATCCATCCCTTTACCGGCTTCTCTCTTCTTAACTATGAGTACTTGTGGATACCCCAACGTGAAGTTAAGGTCAGTTATCTTTTTTGTAATTATCCATCATATGATTAAAATTATCCCAACACTGATAGAGATGATTATGAGCATTTTAAATATGAGAAAAAAAATGGGTCCCATCCAAGGTCACACAGGTAATATGTAGTGGAGACAATACTGGATTCTAGGCCTCTAGATTTCAAGTTTAGTATTCTGTCCCTACACCACAGTTTACCTATCTACAATACGTCTCCTTTAATAGGAAGCATAAAGGACAGAAAAGACCACGTTAATTAACTACAAGAGTGGGGTTAGCACTTGGAAATCTGTAAGTCTCTAGAAAAGTACCTAGCAAAGACACCAGCTTCTTTTTTAAAAATATGGACACTAGAACGTTTTATTAGATTATAAAACCAAGAGCAAACAATTTTGCTTTAAAAATACAGAACTACAACTGGCAATCTCCTTGGTGGGCCATTAACTATCTTACAGCCTCTTTTAGCATGTAGTGGTTAATTTTATAATCTAATTAAAATTATGTGGGAAATTTTATGAAAACATATTGAAATGCAAAATGGTCTATGACAAGGACTGAACTATTATGATGACAAACTATATTCCAACAACTTTCACTGAATCTGTGACCTTGGATAAGTCACTAAACTCATTCTCCTTGATTTCTTTATCTACAAACTACTGCAACTATAAATTGCAAGAATATTGCTCAAAAGGAAATTGTGAAGAACAATGTGTGTGACATAGGCTTGAAAAACTTTAAATCTCCAGGATAAACCTTTAAAAAATAAAATATTGTAAAATAACAAGAAAAACAACTACTAAGAACAACTACTAGGTTACGTTCACAAGGAAAAGGGGAAAAACCTACTGTTATCAACATATTTTGTATTTACTCATAAATTATATATAATATGCCTTTCTTCCAAAAAAGATTTGGATAAGCTAAACCTTGTCTTTACGATGCCTACTAATCAAGTCTAAATCATATCTTAACCCTTTTGTTTATGTGAGGTAAAAGTGATGCTTTTCCTCAGAGAAAAATTAAATCCTCCCAATATTCATGTTCAAGACTTCTGTCTCAAAGAAAAAGTGTATCCACAAAACCATGCAAGAAAGTACTGCTTTAGAAACAGATTTCTTAAAAAAGAGGGCCTTACATACAGATCTTCACAGGCAGGTGGGATCATGTTGTCAAGTAACTGCAAAACATTTTTAATCCCACCCCCTATTAAGTCATTAACAATTAAAATAAGACCCTCCAGGGAGCAGATTTCCCATTTCATCACTTAAGGTCACCATGGCTTGCTTCCTACCTCTCTCCTTTTTTACCACTTGTCAAACTAGAATGGAAGGCAGGAAGGCAGCTCATGTAATTGGTCCATTTCCAGGCTGAGAGTAAATTTGATGATAAATTAAGTGAAGAGAAAGCTGGCGGGATAAATTGCTCAAATTTGCTGCTCTGGAGAAGCTGTTCCTATATACAAGTTACTAAGAAATCATATTGACTCTAAAGGTAACCTGCAATCTATCCTTGATAGGCTTTCCTATTTTAGAAACTATGAAAGAACTACATCATGTGAACACATTATCTCATCCAACTTTAATTCACATTGTTTCATTAGTTCCATTATTTCAACACAGACTGAAAAATCTTTCCCATAAGAAACTTTAGGGGCTACTATCCTTCAAAACAAGCAAGAGAAATGCAGAACAAGCAACTCATTATTGATGGAGGCTTTTGGTTTTACTGAAGCTCAAGAGAAAAAAGTGATCCTAGCGGATTACATGACCTAAGGAAAAAAGGAGGGAAAGGAGACAATGCATAAAAGTTTGAAGAAACAGTATATTCTGTTCTCTGCTTCCAATGTACAATTTAGTAAGAAGCCACAAACAGAGAAATCTCTGGGATGACCGTTAGCTGGCCTGAATTTTCACAAGGCAGCAAGATTTGAGGCAGATGATATGACAGAGCAGAAGCCTACTTGAAAAACTCCTTGAATACATGCGCTTTTGGAGGGCTGAAGGTACTCCTGTTATTTAACATTGGCAGACTCTACCAAGTCAAACGCTTTACACACCTTATGATGGCTACTTTAGTAAAGCTGAGCCTGATATGGGGAATACTAGAAGAAATACAACTATGTGGATTTCCTCTGACAGAGAAACCACGCTAGAAGTATCTCACAGCACCAGGAGACTTGTAAAAGAATGTTCACAGCAGCTCCTTTCAAAACTAGGCCTATCAAAAGTGAACACAGACAAATAAATAGCAGTATTCTCATACTCAGAAGACTCTAGAGCTGTGCTGTCCAACATGGCAGCCACTAGCCACATGTAGCTACTGAGCACTTGCAGTGTAGTTACCAGTATTTTGAGCTATGTTGTGAGGTGTGTAACAGAAACCAGATTTCACAGACTTAACATGAAGAAAAGTAAAATAACAACATTTTTCTTGAATATTTATGAATATTATGATATGCGTTGGATCAATATTTTAGATATACTGAGCGAAAGAAAACATACTACCAAAATTAATTTTACTTGTTTCTTTTTACTTCTTAAAATGTGGCTATTAAAATATTTAAAACTATGCATGTGGTTAATATTCTATTTCTATGGGAAGGTTCATGTTATATTTCTACTAGACAGTGCTTCACCAGATGAATAAATTACAGGTATGTGAAAAAATATGGGTAAATCTTAACATGATTCTGAGTGAAAGAAGTCAGGTAATACAAGAATCATACTGTATTATTCCATTTATACAAAGTTTAAAAACAGATAAAACTAAATCAATGTTTAATGATGTCAAAAACAACAAAACACAAACTGCAAAGGAAGTGATTACTATAAAACTAGGCAGTGGTTACCAAGGGGAAGAGAAAGGAGCTTGTGACTGAAAGGGGGTACTTGGAGCCCTCTCAAGTGCTAAGAGCCATCTATTTTTTGGCCTGGGTGATAGCTCACTTTGTTAATCTGTACGTTCATATTATATGTACTTTTCTACATTTTTATATCTCGTAATTTTTAAAGTTTACAAAAAAGGACCTCAAACTGCTTTTTTGAAACATTTTTATTTGCTGTATCAACTAACCCACTAAAGAAAACCTAAAAGAATAGGGTTGAGAGACTAGTCCTAGATTTCAAATCAATATAAATAAAGAAATGTAACAACATTAGGTCCCAGTAAAGAAATGTAACAACGTTAGGTCCCAGAGCTGTTTAGTCAAAACTGCATTACTTTTTTCAACATTTTTAAATATTTTTAAAATTATGTCCAAATGTTTTAAAAATACAAGCAACCTACGTTTTGACAACATTATTTATCCTATATTAATGTACTGTATGAAATAAGTGGTAGGTATATTTCTGAAAAGTTGCACATATATATTCTGGTAAGTTGACATATTTGCACTGCATAAACACTCGATAAATGTGTTTACAAATAAATGAGAAAACATGTTCAATGTATAAAAGATTTAAAAGAAACCTTTTTGTATTTTCTTATACAAAATATTCACATTCCAAATTCTCTCTAAACAAGCTCTAATGTTTTTCTAAAAACAATTTATTTTCCTAATATGAGGCAACTGATCAGAAACTTTCCTGCACTGGAAAATAAATTTCAAAAGAAAATGAAAAAATTCACAATAGGCACAAGTCAGTGTATTGACAAGGGTGAATTAAATAAGTGCTTTGCATAACTAATATCTAGTACTTGATGAAATGTAACTAAATATAAAGGAAGTATAAGAACCAAGCTTTAACATGCATGATTTTTCTGAGCACAAAAGGCTTGGCACCTAACACAAAACACTTCAAAAGAAATGTTTTAGAATACAAATGTAAAAATCTCTTTTGACCAACTAAGAGCAATGCTGATGACCTATTTCACATTTAATTCATTTTTATACAGAATAATTGAATTTATAAGTGAAAAAGGATCCAGAGAGGACATTTAAAGAGTCAATGTCTATACTCACCATGAACTTGGTTGATTTCTGAATTTTGGGAAAGAATTTCATCTGCTAATTTTTGAGCAGTTGGCAAAACTTCTGTGTGGTGCACTGTGATCAAATACTGTACAAACTTTTGCAGTTGGTCTCTATTCATTTGAAAGAGAGTCTCTGAAATGGGAAGATGCAGTTTGACCTGATCTGGCTTGCGGATGCGGTATAAAGACAGTGCCACAACATGGGCACAATAAAATATGTCCTTGTTTCCACAGCTGCAGGTCACTGAGGTAATCTTGCAACGATCAAAGCTGATGGCCACGTTGCAAACAGTTTCTGGCTCCGATTGTATTGCAGGTTCTGTCACTGTGCCGCTCAAGTGGAAACCTTGAGGGTGAAAGAAAGAAAGGGAGGGTTTAGCTTCTGCATTCAGATGCCGTGAAATGCTCTAATTCTTTGAAATGTGTGGGACTTGACAGCAGCAAGAAAAAAATATGACAGCCTTTATATTCAAGTAAAAACATTCAGGCCACTTAACCACTACCGCCAGCGCCTTACAGGTTAAAAAAAAAAAAAATGGTACTCAACAGATATGCTAAAGTATTTTACACAGCCATATGAAAACATATATTGCCGTACATTACCATCATACCTATAGGAAGTGGTTAGATTACAGCACTCAGAGGCCATCATTACTCTACTCTGAATCGGGGTATACAAGACAATAATCCCCTAGATCAGTGGGATCAGTGGTTTTCTTCTTTTTTCTACTCCTTTTTTAAAGTAGAGTCAGTCAGCTCAGCTTTCTTCTCAAAAACAAACTCTCCCCACCTTTATTCTAGGCAGCCAATAGCTGGCCCCAACCAACCAATACTGCAACTCTAAGGGGGTCCCTTTCACAAACTTTGACCAGAGAAATTTTTAAATTAATAATCCTTTCTGTAACATGCATAACGTATATCCCAATACAGCAATGTCTATGAGCAGCAACTGCTTATAGAATTGCAGGGCCCACCAAATCTCATATAAACTACCACCTAAGTAACTCATAATGATGATTCTCTTCCATGTCACATACAGAGGAAAGCTATACAGATGTATGGTTATTAAACACACACACACACACACACACACACACACACACACACACACGGTACAAAATTACCAAGGTGGAAAAAGCCTTAAGAGGCCTTATACCTTAAACTTAAACCCACACAGAAATCCTCTATGACAGCGGTCCCCAACCTTTTTCACACCAGGGACCAGTTTTGTGGAAGACAATTAGATAATTTTCCATGGATCCCCATCCATGGAAGGGGATGGTTTCAGGATGAAACTTCTACTGTTCCACCTCAGATCATCAGGCATTAGATTCTAATAAAGAGCATGCAACCTAGATCCCTCGCATGTCCAATTCCCAATAGGGTTTGCGCTCCTATGAGAATCTAAGTCCACTGGTACTGGTCCACGACCCAGGGTTGGGGGACCCCTGCTCTATGAGCTCCATGACCAATGGCCGTTTCGCTGCCTATAATGGTCCACACATGAGGCATTCACCCGGCCCCGGTGGCCATTTCCCCTTGGACAGCACTAGCTACAGCTTACTGCCTTCCACCACCACCGCCCACCAGGCAGTCCTGACCGGCTTGGCCAGAGGACAACTCCTCCATGCTCTCTTTCCCTACATTGCATAGGAAGGCTGTCCTAAATTGGGGTGGGTGGTAAGGGGGAGCATCCATTCAATCCCAACCTCTCTCTCTCTCAAAGCCATATTCAGTGGCCAAGGATAAGCCTGAAGGGAGTAAGAAGAATATAGTTTTGGGAACCTCCACGACTCAGACTGACCTCAGGATTTCAGGTGCCTGAAACTTGACTGCTACACAGTGAAGCCCTGGGCTCTTTCCCAGCCTTCCTCTATTGATGCTACTTTAATAAAATTCATCTAGCTGGCCACTGTTTCTTCCAGTTCCCCTTCATTCACAAAGAAAAGGATTGCTACCATGTGGGGACTCTGGAAAGGGTGGTGCACATGGAGCTGCAGAGGTAAAACTCAAGAATGACGGCCAGACAATGGTAAGGGTTTACACACAGGACATCTGAACCCCGCTTACTGTCTTCCCCTGCAGAGTCCACCCAGGTCAGACAGTTGAAAGAAATGCTACTCCTAAGAAATCTTTCAGAGGTAATATAATTTCACCTTGATCATTCTCAGCAACATTTAGTAAAATGAGAAAGGTGTTGCAATAATCTTTATCAAATGCATCAATGAAAAAAGAGCATTCCCTAAAAACAAGTCACTATTACTGCCTCACAATAAGAAATTTTGAGAACTGTCATATAATAATCTTTGGTTTTCTTCCACAAATATTTTGTTTTAGAATGGATATTCCAGTCTCCTTTATGTCTTTTAATCAACAACTTTTTCTGAAAAACCACAATTAAAGAAAGGGTACATAGTAAATATTCTAAAATTTTTAAATATCTATGTTCCCATGAAGAAAAAGTCACATGAAAAAGTAAACACTCCAGCAAATCTCAAAAATGAATAATGAGGGCGGTCTTGCTGTAATATATGCAGATGTAATATAAACCCATAATAATTAAAAATTCTTGGGACAGGCACAGATCAAGACAAGAAAATTACCAAAGGATCATAAGAGAGAGTCCGGAAAGTTCCCAAGCACATTCTGTGCATTTAGTTCAAGGCAAACTCTGTTTTCCACCTGTCATATATGTACTTGCACAGGAAAACCAGTTAATAGGAAAACTGACCATTTATAAAATCAGTCTCTTCCCACTTAACACTGTCACAACATCTCTCTTCACCAACCAACTTAGTGTCTTTGTCTCTCTGCAAAAGTGATATTGGAGATAACTTTTTCCCCATCCCCACACCTTGAAGATGGAGAACGATTCTAATCACAGGCAAAGCCAAGACAATTAAGGATCCAAGAGTTAAACCAGTTAGTACTTAAAGAGTCTACCCGGAGATAACATAACAGATGCTTCAAAAAAGACTGATTTAACTATCAAGGAAAAGGCCTTGGCCAGGCATGGTGGCTCATGCCTGTAATCCTAGCACTTTGGGAGGCCAAGGCGGGCAGATCACGAGGTCAGGAGATCGAGACCATCCTGGCTAACACGCTGAAAACTCCGTTTCTACTAAAAATACAAAAAATTAGCCAAGGCCGGGCGCGGTGGCTCAAGCCTGTAATCCCAGCACTTTGGGAGGCCGAGACGGGCGGATCACGAGGTCAGGAGATCGAGACCATCCTGGCTAACACGGTGAAACCCCGTCTCTACTAAAAAATACAAAAAAATTAGCCGGGCGAGGTGGCGGGCGCCTGTAGTCCCAGCTACTCGGGAGGCTGAGGCAGGAGAATGGCGTGAACCCGGGAGGCGGAGCTTGCAGTGAGCTGAGATCTGGCCACAGCACTCCAGCCTGGGCAGCAGAGCGAGACTCCGTCTCAAAAAAAAAAAAAACAAAAAACAAACAAACAAACAAAAAAATTAGCCAAGTGTGGTGGCAGGCGCCTGTAGTCCCAGCTACTGGGGAGGTGGGGGGGTGGGGGGTGGGGGGGGCGGGGGCTGAGTCAGGAGAATGGCGTGAACCCGGGAGGCGGAGCTTGCAGTGAGCCAAGATCGTGCCACTGCACTCCAGCCTGGGTGACAGAGGGAGACTCTGCCTGAAAAAAAAAAAAAAAAAAAAAGGCCTTGTAAAAACTGGTGAAGCCCTGAAATAGTTTCTACAAAAATGACCTGCTTTATTCACATGAGTTATACAGTACAAGTCAGAAAAGAAGTATATTGAATCTTGACATCACACAATTATACAGAAGGGAATCCCACATATTATACAGTTTTGTTACTTAAAATTTACTATTCTTGTAAAGTTTTTTAAAAAGCAAACTACAAAATATTGTGACCTCCAAAACAATTTAAATCCAAGAGAAATGTGAAAGCACAAATAAACATATACATGTCTTATAGCATAACACTCAATATTCTGAGATCATCAAAGATTAAGGTGTTTTATGAATGTTCATTTTCCAAGTAATTCTAAATTATCTTTCAAATGCCCAAAAAGTCCAACCATTTTTGGCACAAGTATTTCTAAATGTCATAAATTCTACTCTGCCCCCCAATCAGGTGACCATTTAGGGTGTTACTGAATGGGGAGGAACTCCAACAGACAACTGCAGATGCCAGTACTTTTAAAGTAGGCTCTTTTTATCATCTTTTTCCACCATCAGCTACCAGGATGACTCCTCTCCTACACTGCTAACTTTCTTTATAGAAACTTCTTTGTCCTCAGGTAATGGCATCTTTAATTTGACTAGCTTTGTGGCAGCTATTTAATGCTCTGAGGCCTATTTGTTTTGTTTTGTTTGGCAGGGCTAGGGGTGGCTCCCCTTACCTTTAGGTGAGCATGTTAAAGGAGAGAGGTTTTACCTTAAATACAGGAAAATTATACACATACACATAAAGGGCAGCTGGTATATTACTTTGTAAGACTACGCAATACATTGACTCAGTCAATATGCAGGAATTCGACAAAGACTACTTCAGGATTGTATAGTGGTGTATTTTAGCCTCTCCAATTTGAGAAACCTTCTTTGAAATTCTACCAACTCATTCTCTGTGGATCCTAAATCATACCAGAGAACCTACAGGACAAACAAGGACACTGTTCCTCCCTCAGTAAGGACACTGTTCCTCCCTTGCCAATAAGGCAAGACACCCCCCAGCTGGTCTTACCTCTTAGGTTTTGTTTCAAGACAAAACAATGTTCCTGAGAACTGATTTTGCCTTTCTGGAGTTTTGACAAACTATCATGACCAGCTGTTTTAGGGCTGCAAATGCAGAATCTTCCTCTGGGATAGTTAGCTGTTCTATATAACAGAATTGAGCATACAAAAAGGGACAATCCTGCCTCTATGGAAAAACACGGATAATTAACTGTAGAACTAAAACAAAAATTATGCAAACCTTTTCTTAAAATATTTATTTGACTTTATAAAACATAACCAGTGAAAGACAGTTAATTCCACAAGAGCTTCACAGAACAAACTGTTTTATCATCATACTGTCACAGAACCCAATAAAATGTTAGAATCCACATTCTTAGTCTGCACGAACTGAAGAAAAACAAAGCACAAACCAAGGCATAGTGTTGTATAGTCCTTGGGAATAGACTTTGGTTTGGATCAGGTTCTGCCACTTAAATGCTACATATCTTATATTAAATATTTAACCTCTCTGAATCTCGCTTTGTGTGCAAAATGTGGCTAGAAATACCTCCTAGGGTTGTTTGGGGAATTAAAATGAAATAACATATGTAAAGCACCTGGCACATAGTAAAAGTGCTCATTAAATTTTATTTCCCTTTCCTTCCCTTCCCAGCTGGAGAAACAGGGGAGGGGTGTTGGACACATTCCCTTTCACCCATAACACTTTCTTTTTCTAAGCTACTGGAATCTTGAGGGGAGGAGGGGTCTAGCCTGTGGAGATGGCTTGGAAAATGAGAGGGATCACTGAGAATGTCTCAGTTAAGTCAGTCAGACAATACTAGAGGAATCACTGCTATTTGACGGCAAAACCAAAACATTTCAAAGAGTTACTTATACCTTTACTCAACCCAGCTCTCTTTCCCCATTTTCCTATTAAGTTCTGTCAACTCACAAATAGTTAATTTTGTGAAAGAGTGTTATTTTCATATAGAGAGAAACTAGAAAGTATTAGGGGAGAATCTTTTTTGGTAACCATAAAGGATTCTAAAATGTTATAATGCAATGATTCTCAAAGTATGGTCCTAGGACCCCCCAAGAGGTCCCTAAGTCTCTTTGAGAGGGCCCACAAGATCAATATTTTAAAAAATACTTATATCTAGACATTATTAGCCGTTTAAAATCTTCTTCATGAATGTATGTTTAGTATTCCAGTATCACATTAGTATGCAATGTGTAATGTAATGATATCACATTCCAGTATCATTACAAACTGAACACAGAGACAGACAGCAAAGTCCAGCTCTCTTCTTTTAAGACAGACATTAAATAGGCTTGCAAAAATATAAAACAGTGTCACCCTGTTCACTAAAATATTTTTGTTCTGTGAACTGCAGATTTTTTAATAAAGACATATTGTTTATGTTGTGAGTTTATTACTGTTATTTCAATGTATATATTTTGCTTTTTTCCTTTTTAATTTCAAACATAGTAAATATCATTAGATATAATTCTCATAAGCAAAAGCACTATGGGCACTTCCATTATTAAGAATGATACCAGAAAGTTGAAGAACTGCTCTTATAATGCCCTGCCAAGATGTGGAAGAAAGAACTCCTCTTGTCTACGTCATACTGATTTGGCATTATCTGCACTTAGATCTTCTAGTAGGTCAAAAAGACTCAGTAGAGAAACACTGAAGGGACAAAGTTCTCACACATGAACACATATTCAAATCATCTATGTTAATTTCACATTAAAAAGATTAAGGTTTCTAGAAAGCAAATGTTTAATTCTTCATTGACATTCCAAATTAAGCTTAAGAAGTTAAGCTTTTCTTAAAACATATTTTTCATATCTTAGGTTAAATTTTAATTGCATATAAAAGGGAACAAGGAGACACATGATATCAGACTGAAAAAAAGGGATTTTAAAATACACAAGTAATTTCTAAAAGTTGGCCATTTTGTGCATATATGTATATGCACTCAGTTAACTGAAAGACTGTTATAAACTCAAAGCATTAGGAAATTTCTAAGCTAAAATAAACTGGCACACATGAAATAAACATGCACACTAAAAACTACTGCTTTCATGGCACATTCTTTCCAAAAAAATATGCACCCTGTGTACAAGGCGCCCAAGTAACATATTCTTTGTTGAAAAAGAATTTAACAGAAGCACTGGTATAGCACTTACACAAATACATCTTTCACCCTTTTCCTAAATAAAAAGAACCCCCAGGGAAATTAAAGGCAGAAACCAAAGCAATGTAATGTTATGGCTGAAAGGGTGGCAAGGGTTGTGAGGAGTTTTTCTGTAATTTTTTTAAAGCCAAGTCTAAAAATGCAGAAGTGTTAACCCTCCCATAATGTATTCATTGGTTAACTAAACCCACTGCATTAGCTAAATGTATAGTAACTAATACTTGATTATGTAACCTTGGTAAAGTAGATGAGTTAATCATTGCCCCCAAAAAAACCTTTTTACCTTTCCCAACTCTGAGAACTACTGCACATAATCTAACACGCCACACTACAATAATCGATATTAAAAACAAAAAGTTTTAATGTAAATCATGTACAATTTCCAGATCAGCAGAACAAACATAAGGGCCCAAGATGGAAACTTGTATAAAATATCATATTCCTTTTCAACTCCATAATTTTCTCAAAGGGAAATTCTAAATTAAAGGGACTGCATCCTGTGAGCTGGCTAATTAAATCCTCTAGCACTAATTTCTAATGCTAAGCTTAAACAGCTTATAGGAAGACATTAGGAGATTTTGCCGGCAATCACTAATGAAGTGGTTTTCATCTTTCCGAAAAAAATATTTTTAAAGGAAAAGCTTTATTTTAAGGCCACCTTAAAAATGCCTATTTGGAATTGAATCACTCCTACACTTCATTAATATTTGAGAGAAAAACAATGGCAAATTAATGCAAAGGCCAGACTGTAAACCACAGTATACCATACAAACAACATAAAAATTTATGGAGCATGCACTGGACGGGCCCAACTAAGAGTTCCCAGCAGCATTCTGCTCAGTATTGGTTGTTTTCTCGTTAATGTAGATTCTTACACCATTTTCTTACAAGAATCTATGTGATCAGAATACCTGTATTAGATATGAGTGGCATTAGATAATTATTTAAGATTATTTTTGAAAATAAGACTCTTATCCACTAATTTGGATATCTGCAATGGGCACCTAGAAGTAGCACTAGTTTAAGGGGAAGTGCTGAATTAAAAAAAAAAGTCATATCACTCTGTCATACCAAATCCAGAAGTGCATAAGGGTTCCCCACCACCAACAAATTGCCATCAACTAATTTTTCAAGATGTATTTCTGTATTTTCACTTGCATATTTAAGGGAAACAATCATTGTCTAGCCTCAGAGTCTGGGTGGGCAGTTGGGGAGGGGGTTGGGATTAAAAGAAAAATTGGTGGAATTTGAATTATTTTCACAACTGTAACTCTGAAAAATGCTTAGTAATGTAAATAATTTACCCCAATCTTTTAAACGTAAGCTGCTTTCTCTGATGCCAACCTTTTCTAATACAAGGAAAGCAGCTCTGGCCTTCCACCCTTCTTAAAGGTGGGGACAGCCCTGGAGCCCTTCCTCTCTAGGATCCCTTGTCACCTGCACACCCCACACTGCCCCCACCTCAGTTCACTGCTACTTCCTCTCAGGGCTCACTTTGGCCTCTCACCTGGGTCCCAAACTTCTGAAGTGTAGATGAAGTTTATTGGAGCCCTTTGGTGCCCAAGTGGCACTCTTAGCATCTCTGCATGCTTTGTTTTGCCTCCCAAGGACCGGGTATAAATGAGGAGGAAGCAGAAGATCCTTTTACCTATTTATTTCCCATTGCTGCTCACAGCAAAACAACCTTTGGAAATGCTTGGCTGTTTGCTTTAGGGGTGGTGGTGAAGAGGAAACAGAAGACTAATTCTGTTTACCAGGGCCAAGAGGAAGGGCAAAGTATGCTCAGACCTGGGAGGGGAGAATGTCGGCCTTTGGCAGCCAAATTCTTTCACCCACACTATGGAACTCTCGCCTGATCCCTCACTGCAAAAGCCCTCACATTTTGGAGCTAACCATTCCTAATGCCTTGCCCTAGGCCCAGGCTCTAACCCACTTAATTCTCACAACCATCCTGCAAAGCAGGCATCATATTCCCCTTTTTACGGGTGAAGAAACTGATGTTCTCTAGGAGAGGCAGTGGTAGAACACACTCTGGATTAAGTAGAACTGAAGGGAACACAAGTTTTCTACAATTCAAACAATAAACTTACACAAATAAAACCTTTTTACTCCAACACATAAATGATTTTCAAAGATGAGGGAGGCAAGGAGCGGTGGCTCACGCCTGTAATCCCAACACTTTGGGAGGCCGAGACGGGCGGATCACTTGAGGTCAGGAGTTCGAGATCAGCCTGGCCAACATGGAGAAACTCCATCTCTACTAAAAATGCAAAAAAAAAAAAAATTGGCTGGGTGTGTTGGTGTGCGCCTGTAATCCCAGCTACTTGGGAGACTGAGGCAGGAGAATCGCTTGAACCCAGGAGGCAGATGCTGCAGTAAGCTGAGATTGCACCACTGCACCCCAGCCTGGGCAACGAGATCAAAACCCCGTCTTAAAAAAAAAAAAGAAAAGAAAAGAAAGAAAGATGAGGGCGAAGCAAACTAACAGATCCAGACACTTGAGTAAACTCTGCTAGGGTTAAGAAGCTTGGAGGCAGAGCTCTTTCATCTCTGTAGCCCAAGGATCCACCACAGTTCTTAGAATAGGCCAGGCCCTTGAAAGTATATCAAATGAAAGAACTAATGGGGTTCCTCCAAGTAATGCCCTCCCTGCACTGTAAAAGTCACAAATAACTAAATGCTTTGGCCCCCAAGCCCAGGATACTTTAACTTAACGAAAGACTATTTTTACGAGTCCACTCCTCTCTATACTTCAAGTTAAACTGGAAGCTCAGAGATAGCAGGGGTCTGTGGCATCCCCATCACAGAGGACTATTCTTGGAGGAGGTACTCCAGAAGAATTTGTTAAGATGAAAGAACACACAAGCACTCTTGGCATGTGGAACATATAGATCGGTGGTTCTCACACTGGAATGTGCATATGATAATAAAGATTGCTGGACCCCATACGTCCAAGGTTTCTGGTTCTACCTAGGTGATGCTGATACTGCTAGTGTCCAGGGACCGAAGTTTAAAAACCACTGACTTAGAAGATTATTACAGCTTCAACAAGTCTTTTCTAGCCAAGACATATTTAAGCAAACATAGTAAATGGAACAATGAAGAATGCATAACTCAGGGTATTAAAAATATATATAATATCTAGCTTCTTATGTAACCTAAATGTTCCCATTCTAAGTCAGAAATTGGTCTGAGCATTATAAAATAAAAGTAAAAATAACATAATAACAAAAGCTGTTAGTATCATAGTTATTAATACGTAAAGCTAGACCATCTTTTCAGTAAAATCTTCATTAAAAATCTAAATTAAAATATAAAAAGTTTTAAGTAATCAGAGAGTATTTACTTCTGCAGAGACTGTTTTACAACATCCCTGGGACTCCTCACAATTAAGAGTTATTTGTATATTAGAAACAATTCAATTAATGAAAAAATATATAGGCAGCTATTTTAGTAACACATTTTTCACCTGAGGCAAAGTACACCTTATGTGAGAAAGTCAGAGGCAACAGAATGCAGGATGGCACAAGGTGGGGTAGGACTGAAAAGAATTAGCATTTTCTAAAACAAGATTGGTCTTCCTTCAAGCTCCATCACTACCTCAGCTCGCTGAACTTAGCCTTGACGTTTTCATCTATAAAAAGGGATAATAATACCTATTTTGTAGGGCAGCTGTAAGGACAAGAACTGACTATATGCAAACTATTACAACTCCTTTAATGGAATGCCTGCCATCATCATTATTGTAATAGAAATGCCACATACTCTGGAAAGCTTGGCGTTTTCAACACTTGCACTAAAACCCTAGCCCGTCAGTGTAAGTGCACTTGCTGCTGGAAATGCCAAGCTCCCAGGAGCATGCTGGCATTCTACCACAATAATGGACTAGGGTTTGTTGTTGTGCTAATACATAGCTAATATATCCATACTTCCAAACTAATAAAACTGCAATCATTTTTTTCTGTTGTTCCAATTTTATACAGCACATTTTTAAAATGTAATTTGAAGGAAAATGAAAAGGATTTAGAAGACTTAATTTTGCCACAAAACAACTTTTAGTTTTAATCAATTAAAGAAATGTTTCACCTTCCCTTTGAAGATTTCTCTCTACTAAAACATAAAACACCCTTTTATCCCTAATGTTTGCCTTCCATGTGAGGTATATAAAATTATTTTTTACAGCTTCAGTCTACCTTGTCACTGAGGGGAAGACTAATTCAAAGTTGGATGCAAGAGTAAGGAGACTTGTAATTCTTGTTTGGGGAAGAAAAAGTGACCACAGCTTTTCATCTTCACCAATTTATGGCCTGACAAGCCAAGCAAAGTCAGAGCTCCTGCTCTCCTCAAAGAATCTCAAGGAACACTAGCTCCTGCCAGGACTGTAAGTTATTGTCATTTCCCTTACTGTAGAGAGCCAGCTGGGAAGAAATCCTCTCTGCCCAATTTGTATGCTTTAAGAACAATGAGGTAGATATATTTTTACCTTGGCTAAATGGCACATTTTTTCTTAAATACATAATGATGAAAAATAAGCAAAGAGGTCATCTGTTCAAAATGAAGATAAAACCGGCTAAGTCATTACCACCCATATCTTGGAGCACTGTAATTACAGGTAATATTTTATTTTCCTCGCTTTAGTTGGTTGTGGGGGGCGGGGGGGAGTGTTTTTTCCTGAAATTTCTACAACGAACACGTACTGCTTACAAGAATAAAAACAAGTGCTTTCACTAACACTGAACGAGTGTTCAAAGTCTTCCTGAGTAAAGAATTTGACTTATAAATGATTTCTAGTACCTCCTCTGCGAGCCTGGTAATAACCACACCCCCAGTACAAACACTGATGTCATCAGTGCAGCTCTGCCTTACTGACTGGTCCAGCCTACTATAGCAACAGGGCACTCCAAAGCTTTCCACTGGATGCTGAACACAACTTATGGCTTTGCCACAGTCTACAGAAGAGGATGGGCTACACAACTCAAAAGAAAGACAAGGCAGAGAGACTGGGACTCTTGATTCTAATTTCAGCCATTATGTAATTTTAGCCCCATTGGCAAGTTATTTAATATCTATTTCTTGTTCCCTCTTTTTCTCTCACTTATTAAAAAAGGGAAATAGATAATGAATGATTTCTAAAATATTATGGAGGGAGGCAGCAGTAACAGAGAGCCAATCATGACAAGATATGGGGTGGTAGTTGCTATACTCACTTATATAGCATGAGACTTTTGACGTCCCCTGGCTACTACAGGGTTGAATCAATGGTCATCTCAAATGACCTGGTGGCTTTGGCTCAGGGAAGAGGAGAGAGAAAGGACAAATATGACAATAGCTGGAGTCACATTTATGTCACTGGCATTTGGGGGGAAATTTTTTTAAAACTTCAAAATAAAATACAAAAGCAAGTAAGTGTTTTTTACCAACATAATTTTTACCCATCTGCCTGAAAGTGAGATTCTTAGGGCATTATATCTTTTTGTTGTATTCTATATAGCTGGCAAAATTTCCAGCTGTATAAAGAAATTTCAGAGTACATAAATATAGGTAGGGCTTATCTATGCAAAATATATAAAATATAGAATAAATAATATAGAAACATAAAATAAAGCCCATTTAAAAACAGAATGAAACCCATGGATCACCTTGTCTGTCTTTGCTACATAAAAGAATGTATTCTTTCTCTTATTATCTATTATATATTATGAACATTATATATTATGACTACTCAACAACCACTTCCTTAATCCCCTACTTCATAACAGGAAATGTATATACAAGTCTCCCAGAAGGCATCTGTTAACAAGACAGATTAAGTTGGATTTGGAAATAAGTAAGAAGAGATAATATCTAATACAATGTAAATTTTAGAAAGAAGAGAAACGACAGTACAGACCCCCATTTCCGAAGCCATGTTCTACGTACGTTAACAGAAGAGGGAAAGGTTCCCAAGGTCTTACAAGTTTGGATTAATTTTCACCACCCTTTTGGAGATTCAAAAGCACATGAAAATGGTAACTGCTGTAAGAACTCATACAGTAACAGGACACCTAATGAATTCTATTTACTAGTAAAAGGTCTAGAATAACTGCTGTAAGATCCAAAAAAAAAAAATTCAGGATAAGCAGTAGAGCTGATAAACAGAACTATGGGCTCAACTGAGTTTAGAATCATCAATAAGCATGAGCCAACTGAAAGGATTCTGTGATTCTTCTCCAGGAGTTCAAGACTACCTGGACATGTATGGCTGAAAGGCTGGAGATACCACATCATCAATATCCCTCATCCACTGTGAAAGAACCAAGTATTCAGTGGAAAAGGTAAACATCGTTGAAAGTCAACCTTCTTATAATGCAAGACAAAAGAAAATACACCAATGCTGTTAGTTATTTGCAGCACAGTCAAAACTTCATCTGGAATACTCTCAACCAGAAATATCTATTAATATTTGATTAAACAGAATACCACACACTCTTGACTCACATGGTTGAGAAAATGTTGACAATATTTTATATCCAAATCCTTGAAACTTGAGTGGCAAAGCTCAAATTCCCTTTGCGGGAGGACCTGAAAGAGTCTAACATGAAAATACTGCATTGGCGTTTATTCTATAACACAACAGAGATCCATGGCTATACGCAAAAAAGACTCTTAAGATCTGGTGGCACTTAGAAGTACCTAGAACAGTGCCTGACACATGAATACTTATTGAGTGAATGAATAAATAAAAATGTAAAGTTTTTTATTTAATATGAGGTTAAATAAAATCTGAATACTCTACCAGAGAGAGTTCTATTGTGAGAAGCTGCAAGATAGCGAAGGTTGAAAGCAAACGATCTGTGTATCTTGCCCAAGATGCATATATGAAAGAGTTGTGACTAAGAATTAAACTCTTATTGTAGATAATATCCCTGATTAAAGTGTGACTTTTGCAAAACCCTCACAAAAATTCCACTAATACTATACACTATACTACTATACACAAATAGAAATGTGTTTTTACTTACTCCTTCTGAAAGCAAAGCATCTATAATATAAAGGAACAAATATATTCCATTTTATTAGCCCAAAAAGAGCATGTTCGTTGGATATTGATAATAACATTATTTAAAAAAATCAGAAAAAAAAGTCAGCTACTGGTCCAGGGATCTAACTACAATTTTCCTTTCAATATCAAATAACTGTTAAATAAAGCTATTTATGAACAATGATTATCTTATGTTGCTAAACTTTAGGATTTAAAAGAAATTTTACAACAGATAACTATGAATCACTGCCAAATTTCTGACTTCTGTTTCTTTTTAACAAGAAATGTAAACCCAAATGGTTTCAAATGTGAAAGAGTGCTAATTAAGTAGCAATTATGTACATAGTGGCTTAGGCTTCAGAATCAAAATATGTGTCTGAGGAATGGTAGTATAAATGGAATGAGAATTGACCTGGGAAAGAGACTTGAGTTTTAATCCCAGCTCTGCTACTAATTAGCTGTTCACCTGGAGTCTTTGGCTTTTTTTTTTTTTTTTTTTTTTTTTGAGAGGGAATCTTGCTCTGTCGCCCAGGCTGAAGTACAGTGGCGTGATCTCGGCTCACTGTAGCCTCCACCTAACGGGTTCAATCAATTCTCCTGCCTCAGCCTCCCGAGTAGCTGGGACCACAACTGCCTGCCACCACACCCAGCTAATTTTTGTAGTTTTAGTAGAGACGGGGTTTCTCCATGTTGGCCAGGCTGGTCTCGAACTCCTGACCTCAAGTAATCCACCTGCCTCAGCCTCCCAAAGTGCTGGGATTACAGGCATGAGCCACAGCGCCCAGCCTGGCCTCATTTGTATACCTGCAAAAGAAAGCTGAAAGACTAGATCAGTGGTCTCTTACCTTCTTTTTCAGAAGGTTGGGAGGGAGCATAGATCACTAGAGAATCTGAAAAAGGGGCCAAATGTGCACAAAATTATGTAGAGTATTTCAAAGTTTAGGATCTCTGTTATCTACTCATTTATTTAGGTTAAGGGCATTCTTGTAGATCTCCCCATATATCCTCAAACTCTAAAATTTTTAGATTCTAAGTAAGTCAAAAGCAGCCAAAATATATATACTCATAGTCAAAATGCATGGTAAAAACCTAGACTTTTGCCTCAAGTTATTTTTCTCTTTGGTTTATAATAAAGACTCCTGAGGATGCTTTTTAAGAATTTTATTGTATTTAAAAATGTTTATTGGTATATATCTCAAGTCATTAGAGGTAACTAGAATACTTATCCAAGCACCTACATGCTCAGAGGCAAATATATGTATCCAACCTCAAAAAGACTGTATTATTATCCATTCTTGAGACTAGGTGACAATTTAAATATAGTCCACATAATATGGGGCATCAAATGATAAAACAAGACTAATTCTAGAAGAGGTTTTTAATGGGAATTAAAGAGGGGGGAAATTTGAGAAATAACTGGCATAATGTATATGATTCAATGACTGATTATTGCCCTATTTCATCATAAAACTAAAATAACATACAGATTAAATGCAGACAAAAACACAGTACTTCAGTATCGTCAGATACTAGTCAAAAGACATATGGGGCCGAGTGCAGTGGCTCACGCCTGTAATCCCAGCACTTTGGGAGGCCGAGGCTGGTGGATAACCCGAGGTCAGAAGTTCAAGACCAGCTTGGCCAACATGGTGAAATCCCATCTCTACTGAAAATACAAAAACTTGGCCAGGCATGGAGGTGGGCGCCTGTAATCCCAGCTACTCGGGAGGCTGAGGCAGAAGAATCGGTTGAACCTAGGAGGCGGAGGTTGCAGTGAGCCGAGATCACGCCACTGCACTCCAGCCTGGGCAACAAGAGTGAAATTCTGTCTCAAAAAAAAAAAAAAAAAAAAAAAAAAAAAAAAAAAAAAAAAGATAAAAAAGATACAGGGGCCACTTATTTAGTCACAACTGTTATGTTTACAAAGGATACTCTACTTGCCTAAAATATAAATATATTGGATATATAATCAAGGAAAATTCCTCAATAAAAACAAAAACAACAAAATGAAAACGGCCTGAGAACTGAACTATATGGCTAGTTTTCAGGCTCCAGAATTTTGAGGAAAAAGGAAATGGCCATACATGTATAAATTGAACACATTAGCTCATCAACTGTTTCATAATAATTCAAACTAATTTCTTTGGCACAGTACAAACCCTGCTACTTGAGGTTAAAATTGCTTCTTTTCTCTAAGGTAGACAGGTAGTCAGAAATTGGAAAAGGTTTCATCTTCAACAGAAATTTATTTCCCTGCTTCAGAAACCTATAAACGTTAGTACTGTAAAATATGATAGAAGAAACGATACAATAAATGACAGCTACACCTCTATCTTACTACTGGTTTAACTGGTTCTCTTTCACTTCTCTCTCCTCCTAACATTTATTCTTTCAAATTCTTTCCACACATTCAACCTCTACTGAATACATTTGTACTCTGCCTCTTTCCCTTATCCTTTACTCTGCTATCAAAGTTACCTTTATATACATATGCACAGCAAGAGAAATTCATTTGAAAGGCTAAGACAATCGTTTCTTGTGGCAGCTGTATTCCCCAGCAACTGCAAACTCTACCTGGACCATTCATAAACTAGCTGGGGACATCTGCAGTTACTCTAAAAATAAGGTTTTTGTTTTCTTTTTTTTCCTTGGCGGGGGGCAGTTCGCCAGTCTGTTAGGAGGACAAGTCTACATTTACATATTTTTTTACATATCAAAATTCAGCATTTTGTTAACCAAGAAAGTAAAAAATCTAGCCAGATTAGAGAAGTATTAGCCTTAAAATATTATCTTAAAAACTAAGAAATTCCACTTAATTCCCTTTGATGATTCTCCTAAAATAAATTTTGTTTCTGATTTTTTCTAAATAAATATATGAAAATTATATTCACATTCTGTTTGAGAAGGCCTCCAATATATAAAGTCTTTCTCTGAAACTGAACTCTCCTGGTATAACAATGACAGCCCTATAATGATATAATTTTAAGGGAGAAAATCAGAAATGAAAGAGATTGATACCTTAAGGGAAGACTGTGCTGGCATAATCAGATTAAATGAGGTTCCAATTTTCAAGATTGTGACTTTACAGACAGTAGTACTAAATAGGCAAAACCTTCAGCTCTCAATAATTCTAAAGAATAAAAGGTTCAGCCTGAATAACTGAGGGAAGGTTTGTTCTTGAAACCAGTATTTTCATTTTACCAGGTGATGAAAGTCTTTTGAAATGTATCAACACTTCCCTAGCTTCCTAAACAACAGTGTAACAGTATGGTGGTTGGGGTGGGGAGGGGGGGCGCCACAGCGCTGCAGAATCTAACTTAACACTTGCTTAACACACAAAGTTATCATTATGAACAAATTTACTGTACTAGGTCCTCCCAGTAGTGCCCTCACAGCCTCACTAAGCTGGGCTACCAGTCCTTTAGCTATAGAGATCTGCACTGCCCTGTTGGCCAAGAGCTCGGTCTACTCCCTCTCTCCTTCCTTGCAGAAACCAGGTGCCCCTTCTCATTGCTGACATCTTAATAGATGCGTCCCTCTGGTTCTTCTAAAATGCTGGTTTAAATCTAGGAATTTGGAAACCAGATAACCACTGTTTTTAAAGTTTTGTATAAGTAAGAATAAATGAGGTCCAAGCACAGGTCCAAGATTCTCTTCTGAGTTCAGGCTTAAGCTTCAGTGCGGGGATATTGGTGAATTTTGCTCGGCAGCTTCACAGGCTCTTCCTTTGTCCTTGTTTCATTGTTCTCAACTGCACCCCAGATAGAAAATAATCATTAGATAAAATGAATGGACTTTTGCAAGTTTTCCACAAAAGTGCCATGAACTTGAAAAGGAAAATTCTAAAATTACTTCTCATTACTAGAAATACATGATGTGGTAACATCTTTAATTACTACTGCTAATATTAACAAGGAAGGAAACTATTTGTTTTTTACAAATTACTTTTCTCTCAAAAATAAAATGACTTTGATGATAAACTATTTAAATCTAACACAGTAAAGCTATTTTTTCCCCCAAGACAAATACCTATTTTTAAAAAAAAGACACACCCAGATCTTGGTTTCTAAATACTACTCCCCAAGAAAGGGAACCAAAGCTCCTTAAAGGAATGCCTGATTCTAGGACTGGGACAAAGAATCTACAAGATGAACCTGGAGAATGTGATGGTGCCAGAAAGGAGGTGCAAAAAAAAAAAAAAAAAAAAAAAAAAAAAAAAAAAACACCTTCACTGGGAGCAGTGGCTCACACCTGTAATCCCAGCACCTTGGGAGGCTGAGGTGGGTGGATCATTTCAGGTCAGGAGTTTGAGACCAGCCTGACCAACATGGTGAAACCTTATCTCTACTAAAAATACAAAAAAAATTAGCCAGGCGTAGTAGCGCATACCTCTAGTCCCAGCTGGGAGGCGGAGGTTGCAGCGAGCCGAGATCACGCCACTGCATTCCACATTCCAGCCTGGGCAATACAGCGAGACTCCATCTCAAACAACAACAACAACAAAAACTTAGGGATAGGCACAGTGGCTCATACTTGTAATCCGAGAACTTTGGGAGGTCAAGGCAAGAAGATAATGTGAGCCTTGAGCCCAGGAGGTCAAGACGAGCCTAGGAAACATGGCTTATGAGATCCCATCTCCACAAAATTTTAAAAATTAGTTGGGTGTGACGGCATGTGCCTGTGATCCCAGCTACTCAGGAGGCTGAGGCAGGAGGATTGCTTGAGCCTAGGAGATTGAGGCTGCAGTAAACCATAATTGTGCCGCTGAATTCCAGCCTAGGCAAGAGTGAGGACTCGTCTCAAAAAATAAAATAAAATAATATTGAATTAAATTAAATTAAATTTTAGGGAACTCTCCCAATCTGAAAGAGCTGCCAACAACCAGGCTGCAAGTATTTGAGCAACAAAATCAATAGTGACAATGTTAGATTATAACTCAAAGAATAAAATAAGCATTTATGAGACCATACTGATATAATAATGTATTAAATAAATAAATGGGGGAAGGGACACAACTTTCTAACAGAAGAATTTCAATTAATAAATGCAGAAGGAATGACAGAAATAAAAATATTAGAACAACATAGTAATAATTGCTGCAAAGAAGATTCATTGATGAATGATAAAACTAGTGGGTGAAGCTTTAAAGAAAAACAGAATATTTGCATAGCCTCAGAGTATCTTCCCCAATATTTTATTAATAACTGTGGTGATTTTAGCATATATATACAAATTATTTGATACTCCTCCTCCTGTAGGTGGAGTTTATTCTCTCCTCCCAGTGTGTGGACTGGACTTTAGTGACTCCCTTCTAATAAAAAAAAAAAAAAAGCATGGTTATTCTTGACAAATGCTAAGACAGTAAAAGTGGCTGGGTGTGGTGGCTTACACCTGTAAGCCTACGACTTTGGAAGGTCAAGGCAAGTGGACTGCTTGAGCCCAGGAGTTTGAGACCAGCATGGACAACATGGCAAAACCCTATCTCTACAAAAAAATACAAAAATTAGCTAGGCATGGTGGCACACACCTGTAGTCACAGTTACTTGAGAGGTTGAGGTGGAGGATCACTTGAGCCCAGGAGGTCAAGGCTGCAGTGGGCCAAGATCATGCCACTGTAACCCAAACTAGGTGACAGAGTAAGACCCTATGGCAAAAAAAAAAAAGAGAGAGAGAGAGAGAGAGAGAATGGATGTAAAGTGTTCTCACCACAAAACACAAAAGTGATAATTGTATGAGGTAATATATATGTTAAGTAGCTAGATTTAGTCATCCCACAATGTATATAATACTTCAAAATAGCATGTTGTATACGGTAAAATACATACAATTTTATGTCGATTAAAAACAGTAAACTAAAAAAAGGAAAAAAGAAAAAAGCGTGGAAAGCAAAAATAGTAACTTTAAAGTGAAGAAACTTGGCAGATATCATCTTAAATGAGCCAGTGATCAAGGCTAGCATAGCCAATAATATATCATGTTGCTATCATGTACTTCCCTGATATGATGCAATGAGAAGTACACACCATCACTTCTGTGGTATTCCTGAGAAAATCGCAGTCTCAATCTAATAATGAGAAAAGCATCAGACAACTCAAATTGAGGGTCCTTCTACAAAGCTTCTAACCAGTACTCTTCAAAAGTGTCAAGGTCATAAAAGACAAAGAAAGACAGGTAAGTTGTTGTAGATTGGAGAAAACGAAGGAAACATGATGAGTAAATACAATATGGTATCCTCAAAGAGAAAAAGGATATTAGTGGAAATGCTGGGAAAATCTGAATAAAGTCTGTAGTTTACTTAATCGTATTGTACCAATGTTATTTCTTAGTTTTAATGAAAGTACCACGGTAATGATAAGGTAGATATTAACATTAGGGGAGGTTGGGTAAAGCATATATGGGAACTCTCTGTACTATTTTGCAACTTTTCTATAAATCTGAAATTATTTCAAAATAAAAAGTTTTAAAAAGAGACAATCCGATATGGTTACTTAGTTGTGGCAAAAAGGTCACAAACATCTAAGCCACAAACATCTGCGGGGTCACTTAAGGTATATTCCTAATATTTTGATTTAATGATTAAGAGGATTTTTTCATACCATGAGAACGGGCAGGAGGACTCTAGAGAAACACTTGCACACGTGCACTGAGAGACATGCAAAATAATGTTCATAGCATTTTTGTAATAAAAAGCTGGTATCCCAAATATCCACGAGCAGCAGATTCAATAAGCTGTAATATGTTCATATAGTAGAATACTATATAGCTATGAATAGGAATGAACTATAAACACAACATTTTGATGAATCTTAGAATGTAGTATTTTTAAGGGGAAAAACTAGAAAAAAAAAAAGCAACAATACAGTATATAAAGGAATAGGACACTCAGTGGAAAAGTATTTTCTTTAAAACAACAAGAAAATGATTGACCCAAAGCTCAGGATAATTTCTGCAGTAGGTGAGAAATGGAAAATGAAGTAAAGGTATCTGAGAGAGGCACACAAAAGGCTCCAAGAGTACCAGTAACCTTACATTGTTAAGGTTGAGTAGTGGGTACTAAGTGTTCCTTATATTGTTTTGCTTTATAACTCATACATATTTAAATATTCTTTAGTATATATTACATATATATTTGTAACTACTAAAAGGGTAAGGAAAGAGGTTCACCTTTTAACATACAGCACACCCTGCCAAATAAACAATGTATTAGGTGCTAAAATTTTTTTCCATCTCTGTAAATCCCAAACTTAAAAGGTTACATTCATCTTTCTTGAATTAATCTAGAAAATAGCAATTTCTAAAAACCAATGCAGAAAGTATTAACACCCATTCAGAATCTACAGGGTAAAATAAGCTTAACTAATTAATGCAGTCTAATGAGAAATCTGCCTTCTCCATTTAAAGGAAAGAACCTTTCCTCTCTCTTTATTGCCATTCTGGGGGGAAGTATTTTCCCTTCACAAAAACAAGAAGTTTGTCTGTGCTGGGAAAGACAAAAAAGAGAAACCCATTTGAGTTGCCTCAAATAATCGTGAACACTCTTGCCTCCCTTACAGCCAGACCAATGTTAACTTAGTACTCTAAGTAAAAATGTCTTCCGATTTTGAAGTATTTTATGCATCTGTTTTCAAAAGCCCCAAGTTATTGATAAAAAGCTCTCAAAATTTAGAAATGTTTAAATAACATATTTAACTTTTAAATAATATACTTAAATAGGATCATAATTTAAAGCATAATTCGGATTTTAAAGAAAATAAAAAGTAGTTATTCTGTAAGTTTAATTACTCTGACATTGGTACCCTGACTTCCTGAAACTAACTAAAACATTCCTGCCATGATGCCAGCTTCCTAGCCAGGCTTTCTGAAAGAACTAAGGGAGCTCAAGTTCCCCCAGCTGAACAGAAGCCAAAATATGAACCACTGCCACTTCTGTGCAGTTGTAAGCAGTATTAATTGCTCATAAATCAAAGCTGTCTTTATTGATCACAATGACAACAACCACACTAGCCAGATGGTCAGTCTTCAGGGATCAGGACATACTTTTAAGGTAAAAGGAGCTTTAAACTATAGACCCTGGAAACAGACTTCTTGGAACCACATTATCCTTAAATAAATAAACCTCAATTTAATAAAGCAAAATTACAGATAGTCCTAAGAAATACACTTGACTATGCAAGTATTTCCAAAATGACCACAGCAAATGTTCCTGGGGTTCCTCTTCCCTATGCTCATTTCTTTATTTCTCCACTGAGTGCAGGCTTATCCCTGCCACAAGCTTTACCTTCATAAATCATTTTATTATTTCATGAGGGTAAGAGGGGTACTTGTTTTGTATACTACTTACTAATTTGGAGTCCTGTAAATATTTAGTAACAACAATACTAATCTTGATTATGTAGATCAAGCATTCATAGTACAGTGAAGTATAATCATAAATTCACCACCAGGAAATAATTTAAAAAAGAAATCCTCACCAGTGGCTATCAGAAGGCTTTATTAACCCACTCTAGGAAAAATGTGGCAATGTGGCAATTCAATGAAGTGTATACTTTTTCGTGGCCCTTACTTGGCCTAGCAATTATTTATTTTTAAATAAATCACATAAATGAGAAATCATTTAAAGCAAGAGTCTCTGGAATGCATTCCCATCTGGTCCCAGCCCTTCCCTTTCCCAGCAGAATGGGAAGACTGATGAGTCACTAACAAACCACCCACAGCCATCTATTTTTCACTGCCTTCAGCAGTACCCATTTCATGTGTGGGGCAAAGAAAAATTTGAACAAATCACCATTCTTCTTCCCACCTTTCCTACTACTGCCAAATTGTTGGAGGGGAAAAATGAATGGGAAAGATTATCCAAGAAGGGCAGAAAGAAAGGCACGACAGAAAAAGCGGGCTGAGGATGTTGAAAGGCTCAAGAGGCTCCTGAACTGTTATTATATTGAATTTCTAAGAAGAAGCTGAGAGGTGGTGGCAGGGGTATATCAATTTGGAACACATAATTTTCCTAAAAAGGAAACTGTTCTTTCATTCCACTGAAATACTGTATTCAGCAGGGTCAGTCCAAAATTGTTCAACACCCCAACCTATCTCTGTGTCTTTCTGGTTAAGCTGGCAGTGAGGTGACTAACTATTCATACATTCAGTCATCTTTCCTTATTAGCTACTGCCTGGTCACACCTGGAGATCAACTGGAAACAGGTGTTTCACTCAGAGTGCCTTCCCATCTGCTTAACCTTGTTCCTGTCCTAAAGTACCCACCCTTACAAGGAGATGGGAAAAGAGCATAAAGTGATGGAATGGGTGCCCCATCAAGCTTTGTACAGTCAGTCTTACAGTATACTGTCAAACCCAGTTTTGTTGGGCATGTGACTTCTGGAACTATGACAACAAAATCTCAGTAGAACCAAACTACCAAACACCTTTTGAGGTACAGACTGATATAATTTTACCAGAGAATTATGAAGCAGTACATATGGCCTTATTCAAACCTAGGCTGTTAACAATTAAATTAAAAAAGTATTTCTGGGTACAACAGTGTGCATCTGCAATCTCAGCTACTCGGAAGGCTGAGGCAGGAAGACTGCTTGAGCCCAGGAGTTCAAGGACAGCCTGGGCAACATGGTAAGACCCCATCTCTAAACAATAAATTTAAAAATATTAAAACTCTGGAAATAAATTTAAAAAACAAATTGCTAAAAAAGTTTTATAAGCCTAATAAAGAATGCTTCATTACATACCTTTCAGTAATATTAAACATGAAAGTCAATGTGTGACCTCTTTAAGCAAAAAATTGGGCCTAGAACGCAAACAAAAATAAATGGTTTTCTCAGCTTCAGAAATAGGATGAGAAACCAATGTGACTATAAAATAGTGGGCATCCTACTGGTGTGGGTATTTTCTAAATTACTGCTCTATTATTAAGATGAACCCAGGACTATATAAAACACTTACCAGGAGTCAACATTCTTAGATGTAAATGCCCAACAGGAATCGTATAGGATGGCCAAAGGGCTTTAAAGAGGGAACAGAGATGCTGTGATTACAAGGACTACCAGGGCAATAGTGCTACCATTTTGTGAGGTTTGCCAGCAGGTTCTCCTTGCAGGCAGCGCTACAGCTAAAAATGTCAAAACATCCTATATATACCTATTACTTTCTGTTGCTACTGCAACTGTGATTTTTTTCAGACTACTTCAGTACTTCTAGTCAAGGCTACTCTTAACTTTCACTCCCAACTATGGCTTTATCCTTTCTTTCTTATCCTTTCATTCCTAAAATATGCTTTAATCTTCTGCATAGCAAATAAATCTTCTTATCATATCCACATATATTTCTTGGTTCAATGTCTTGGTTCAATGCAACCAATGTCAAAGGTTGCAAATCCTTTCAGAATGCGTAGCAACACCATTATCATCTACCCTCCCCCAAACAGAACATGTATATATTTATATACATTATTTCATTTACTAGAAAACTATAGTATTTGATAAAAAAAAAATTAAGTTTTATTTTAATGAAGTAGCATTGTTATTCACAAACCAGGGAAGAAAATGAAATAATGAACAAGAAGGAAACTAATTTAATATAGGCCTATGTTCAATTGTATAGAATGTGATATTCTGAAAAGTGATTTTTATGATCTCACTTGACCCACAAATCCAAATATATAAAGAAGAAAAGACATGGGTGACAAGAGTCACGCACTGTGTTAAGTGCTTTTCACATTTGAAAGTTTTACAACTCAATAAAATACATATTATTTTCCCCCTTTGGAAAATAGGAAACTCAGAGAGGCTATGATGCTAATGTGCTATGGAAACTGGGCCAAATGTCCCATAGAACTGATGTTTATGGTTTCTTTTGAATAAACACAGAAATTGATCCTCCAAGTCTTAAAACTTGAGAAAGTTAAAACCGTCTTATCTGAGTTCCTTTCTCAAGAAACCAACCATCAGGTCTCCCAGAGAGTCTCAAAGGAACTGTAACTTAACAGATACCACATCTGGATATGAGACACCAGACCCCTCACCCATTACAACTGCTTAACTGACCACCTGCTTCCTGCTGACCAACTCCTCTTTACTCCTCCCTAATTCCTATTTTAGCACACATGGTTACATTTCTTCCCTGCTATATAAACCCTTAATTTTAGTCCATCAGGGAGACAGACTTGAGACTGATCTCCTATCTCCTTAGCTGCAGCACCTGAGTAAAGCCTTCTTCCCTGGCAATACTCACTGTCTCAGTGATTGGCTTTCTGTGCAGCTAGTTGCAAGACCGAGAACAAACCCCTAGCATGTCAGTAACAGATTTTGATTCCCTGACGCGAACATGTTGCTTGCCAGTCAGCTGCTGTAAGCCAGGAGAATTCTTAGAACACCTCCTAAGAAGTTGTCCGACCCTTTTTTGGCTGGAGGTGGGTTTTGGTCTCTCTCTCTGGCCACACTGCTGCCTGACAGCCTAGAAAAAAACAGCCTTTGAAATCTGACATCTATGTTCAGATGAGTGAGTGTCTTTTGCGGATACCAGCAGCTGGATCTGCTCCTCTGAGAAATTCTGAAGGAATTTCTGTTTGCAGGTTGAACAAGCCCAACTGACTGAGAGAGGAAAGCAACCTTTCTGTTTCAGTTTGGACACTCTTGGGGCTTGTTTTTTGCTGCAGCAGTTGGATTGTGTTTTGGTAATTGTTTGTATGTGTCTTGATACAGTCATGGGAAATCAGAATTTGATAAACTTTTTAAATACTGTTTGGCCCCAATATTCTTTGGAATCTGCACAAGTTAGGTCTCTCCTAACTTCTCATTTTGCTGTTGAACAGGAAAGCAGGATGGAGTTCCATGTATCCAGGCTTTTATGCTGCTGTTCTAAGCAGAGTTGGACCAGCTTAGTACATGATGTTCTTCTGTGCTGTGTTTGGCCCCAGAGTTCTTTTGAGTCTGAGGGGGTTGGGCCTTTAAAAATCAAACAGCTATAAAAACTGCTTTACCCAAAATTTTGGTTTATAGCCTTCACTGGATTACCTGTCAGTGAAAATAAGGTTTAGTCATTTGAACATGTGTGTAGACCAGTGAGTTGGTATTGCTATTGCATGGCTAGAATTCTGAAGTAAAAGCTATTGGACCTGTGTGTGTGTGTGTGTGTGTGTGTGTGTGTGTGTGTGTGTGTGTACATGTTTAGAAGTGTTTATGTGTATGCACACTTATATGTTTTGTCTACCAAACTGGCTTATAAATAAAAGAGCACTCATAAATTAAGTAAATATGTCCAAGCATTTTCCAAGTTCATGTGACTTAAGTAAATCTTTAATAAATGAACTGGCTTCAAAATTTTTGTAAGATAAAAACAGAAACGTCTTCAGAATTGTTAGTATATATTTTTGTCTGGGTTTTGTATTTGTATCTGTTAGATATTATGAAGTGCTGGGGTTTGGCACAGAAGGTTATAAAACTACAAACCCAGCCAAAACTAAAATGATCTTTGTGTGATTTTGTTGATAAGTAAGATTAATTTAATGTTGTTGGTTTAATGAAAATGCCTGAATCTTCTGAGTTATTGGTGAGAATGCCCAACGTATTTTATTTGAACATTCTTACTTAGGTGAACATCTGATATTCACAGATCATAAAATAGTTACCAAGGAACTGATAACTAGCTTTGTCTAATACCTCAGTTTTCAGAAGTAGTCTAGATAAACTGTTTTTAAAAATGAAGGTACTGTGGGAGGCCAAAGTGGGTGGATCACGAGGTCAGGAGATTGAGACCATCCTGGCCAACATGGTGAAACTCCGTCTCTACTAAAAATACAAAAATTAGCTGGGAGTGGTGGCATGTCAGTAGTCCCAGCTTCTT
Organism: Rhinopithecus roxellana; assembly: GCF_007565055.1. Classification (NCBI taxonomy): domain Eukaryota; kingdom Metazoa; phylum Chordata; class Mammalia; order Primates; family Cercopithecidae; genus Rhinopithecus; species Rhinopithecus roxellana. The sequence goes on along the minus strand of NC_044551.1, from coordinate 54,371,600 downwards.
GGGAGGCTGAGGTAGGAGAATCGCTTGAACCTAGAAGGTGAAGGGTGCGGTGAGCCAAGATCGCGCCACTCAGCCTGGCAACAGAGCCAGACTCCGTCTCAAAAAAAGAAAAAAAAAAAAAAGGTACTGAGTACATGTAAATATGACAAATGTTTGCATTGCTTTGTTTCACACTACATGTGCTATTCTGCCTAGACAGGACTAGCACTAAAGTACTTACTGGTCACCTGCCTTAAGTCAATGCCTTAACTATACAAAATGTATAGTGTTATGAGTGAATTTAAAGACATTAATATGCATACCAGGAACAAAATATCCATCATATGTGTTTCTAGGCTCTTGATAACACTGTCACCCCCAAGGTAAAGTTTTTTTACCTTGAGTATGAGAAAAATTTGGGGTTCATTTTCTGTTTATTTACTTTTGCTTTCAATTTTCATTTACTTGCTGTTGTTCTTTTGGTTTTACTTACACATACACACATGCATGAAACCAATGATGTTTTTCAGTTTCTAATGGAAGGATTGTATTTGGTTCTATAAATAGTCATTTTGTTTCCTCGGCATTTCCAACAATTTGTCATTTGCTTTCAAACTTTTTAGTTGTGTTTACCATTATCAAAATTAAGTAACATTCACTTGGATTAAGTAGCGATAAAAATGTGAGACTTTGCACTTTCCAATGATTTTTTATCCCAAGCCTTTCATCACTGTTGGGACTTCAGGTGTATACTTTATAACAAAATATATTCAAATGTTGCACTGATTCGAGGATTCTAATGGTGAAAGTTACCTAATCAGTTGATCAGTTGTCAGTACTATATCTAGAAGCCAATCCTGGAAATGTATGATGATAATCTTTTAAAATAGCTGAAAAATAATACTATTGTGTGCTTGTTCTCACTTTGTCCTTGTTTTGTTGTGTAGTTCATTTATCTTCATACTGAATTTCCAAGACTGGTATTTGCATTAAACATTTTTTTAAATGACAGAGAGAAAAGTTAATTGTCTTACTTTGATACGTTTGGCACAGGACCTATCACATTTTTGATGCTTTTGGTCACCATTCTGTCACTAGAATGCTAGCAATTAGACATATGCAATGAGTATTGCATAAACTATTTTAATACAGTGCTTTGAAATGCTACAGGCAGCAACTACTAGACACCAAATCACAGTGTTTTAATTTGTGACATGTTAGAATGATAGGGCTTTCTGCAGAATAAATGTCCTATTAGCTAATCCTTGTGCTGTTAACAGGGTTTTGACTCGTGGGTCTGACCCACTCCTTCTAATCTTGAACACTGACACTACTCAAAGCCTCGTCTTCAAACCTGGGAGAAGTACACAAAATGTACTGCTCTCGTGAGACACAGGACCAAAAAAATTAAAGCTATTCAATCCCTCTAGGCCCAGGGAGTATCACAGAAGAGGTGGGTACTTGAGATTGTAAGGGCTGATTTTGAGGGAAAAGGTAACTTAAGAGTTTTTCTATAAATTAAACAATATCAAAAACACACTGATGCAAGGCCAACATCTAGGCCCCTATGTTGGAATAACAGGATTTTCTTGGAGCACTGATCTGCTCTTTAACAGAAAATTATAAAATATTAAAAAAGGTTTATGAAAGTCTTACCTTATAGTCAAACTGATTAAAATTAGATTTGTTTATAATGTTTCATTAAAATTAACTTTAACATTAATAATGTACCATGCGAAAGTAAAGTTGGTTTTCTCTTTAAAACAAAATTTTTGTATAATGATAATAAAAGATTTTTGTTTACTTTTCAAGGTGAGGCAGATGTGGTTGGCCTCATGCTGTCTTTATTACATCTTACTGCTTGGGAAACTGAGTCTCCTACCTGTCAAAGAGTAAATGTTTTTGTTTTATCATTTTAGCTAAACCAATGATTATTTTATGGACACCTATGATCCTATTTTGTGATATCAAGTGTAAACCTCTGACATTTGACAAGCTTTCCAAAGGCTTGTTCTAAATTCTCCAAATTTCAAGTTCTAAATTCAGTTTTTTGACCTCAAACTGACTTTTTCTGGATATTGCAGCCCCTGAACTTCAAGAGAACTGTACTAGGCTTATCTGTTATGTTAGAATTATACAGGATGGACTTCAAATCTGAAGTGGTGTTTAACTTTCTTTGGGTTATATTTATATAGGTGTGTTGTTAGTATGTATTCCAGAATTGAACATGATTCCTGAAATTCTGGTATGTCTTCATTTAGGTTGTTATAATGATTATGATTATTATGCTAAATTGTTGTATGCCACAGAAATAACCAGATTTCCTTATCAATTGTGTATTTATGGCTTTCCTAAGGTGTTTCTCATCCACAATTGTTTTGCTTTGATTCTTCTCAAAAAGTGGCTTATAATCAACCACAGTCCAGCACTTGCTTTTGGGGGAGTTCATGACAAAGACTCTTGAATACAGGTTTATGATAACTTTGGAGAGTGTGCCATTGGACTAGAGAGAAAACTTACAGGACACTTAATGAAAGACTGGTGTGTTCCTAAAGATTGCTAACCTAGTATGAAGCAGAGTAGGAGCTGATTGCATGCACTGAACTAATGGAAGATTGAAATAATTTTTAATGGGTTTTGTTTGTTGAAACATTACTGATTGTTCAGTCTGGAGAACCTTTTTTCTCTTGAGCTCTTTATAGCCTTAAACAATGGAGTATACTCTTATAAACAGAATTTAAGGCACATTTCTCTCCCTCTGCCTAATTTCTCCAGAATTCATAAACTATTTGTGAATATTCTTAATTCACTGTAATGTGGTTGTTTTTATAAGTTCAATGAGAAACTGTTTTCTTTTATAATAGGACACAGCTGGAAGAACTGGTCATTTTCCCAGGGCTTTGACTGAAATGGTCTTGTGATGAGTTCCAGCAAAGCCAATTTAGGAGAGCCTATGTAGACAATGATTCTTGCTGCATTTCACATGAGTAATCAGGCCAAGTATATGGGACTGAAGCTTATTTTGCAGGTAGGTTGGTCCTGCTGTGATCTGTCTTTGATGGAAGTGAAGGACTGGAGAGAGAAAGATTGTGCTTCAGAAGAAAAGTATGTATTAGATTAAACTTCGATTCTTCATCCATGGTATGGAGCTGCCCAAAACACCCCTCCTCAGCATGAAGCAGCCAGAAAGACTGACAGACAGATTCCCTATGAATGATGAATTGATCAATAAAAAGGGTGGGACCGAAACTGGCCCAACTGGCCCACAGAACTGACGTTTACAGTTTCTTTTAAATAAACACAGAAATTGACCCAGTCTTAGAACTTGAGAAAGTTAAAATGTTCTCATATTGAGTTCCTTTCTCAAGAAACCAACCATCAGACCTCCCAAACAGTCTCAACGAACTGAAACTTAACCAGATCACCACATTTAAATAATAAGACACCAGAACCCTCACCCAACAGGACCTACTTTCTGTTGACCAACAACTCTTCCTTACCCCTCTCTAATTCCTATTTTCCCACACATGGTTACATTTCTTCTCTGCTACATAAACCCTTAATTTTAGTCTATCAGAAAGGTGGACTTGAGATTGATTTCCTATCTCTTCAGTAGCAGCACCCAAATAAAGTCTTCTTCTTCCCTGGCAGTACTTACTGTCTCAGTGATTGGCTTTCTGTGTGGCCAGCAGCAGCACCTAGACCAAACACGACTAGGTGGCAGTTCATTGGACTCTGCTATACCATGTTGCCTCTAACTCAGTCAAAGCGATAAGTTCTCTGAACCATAATTGCAGTAAATGTGAGAAGGCTAACCTGTGATATACTCAAACCATGGGCATATAGAAACTGAGTCTTAACTACAGGAATAAGCCTGGGCAGTCAGAGAACCCTTGCACACTCTGTATCCCTACCTGGCCCTAGGCTGGAAGATGGGCTGTGTGACCCTGGCAAGTCATTTAACCAATTAAGCCTTAATTTCCTACATATAGGAATGCAGGAGACAGACTAATTTTTAAGGTTATGTCCCCCATTATTTTATTTCTTTCTGATAGTAATATTCAAATGTATACATTTATTTTTTACAATTGTGCATAACATATAGGGGGAGGGTTGAAAATCACCACCCTATAAGGCAAGGACTGAGCTTATTTAGCTCCTCCTTATAGCTCCTAAACACAGATGATTTATATTTAAGCATTTAATAAGTAGCTCTAAAGGAAGGGAGATGAACTGGCTGGAGTCTAACCATAAAGCTATCCTCACATCCAGGACAGGCTCAAGTTGAGTCTGCCTAATTGCCAATCCCTGGCTGAGAGGAAAAAAGAAAAGCTATTAAGTCTATCAACTTTAAACTTTGACTCACTGCCTAAACTGCCATGAGATTTTAATTTTTATACATAATATAATCTCATGTAGATTATCTCTAATCTAGACGAACAATATAAACCTCTTAGCTCATGCAATTTCCTATGCCAAATATGCCCCTTCTCCTCTCTCTGTAAGTCCCTAGTCACCTGTATGATCTATTTCAAGTTTGTTTCTCAACACAGTGAAAGCCCACTGTTACCTAGAACTTCATCAGCCCCCCACACAAAAAGTATTTGTTCTCTGTTTTGTGGACCAAAGTACTTTCTGCAGATTGCTATTATAGCTCTTAGCACACAACACTATAGTGAATTGTTTATATGCCTGTCTGTTCCAGTGGACTGTAAGCTGTTTTATTCATCTTTGTGTCCCCAGTACCTACCAGGACCAGGCACATGGCTGGCACGCATTAAATGTTCACTGAATTGGTTGAATAGAACAGAAAATTTCCCTTTCACTCAACCAACATAGCTTAGGGCCTGAACGCCCCAAACATTCATGCTCTAACATGTTTTGAATAGCAAAAGGAAACTCCAAGCACCCTATAAATTCAGTTCTCACACAGACCTGTTGGGGAAAGGTATTTTTAAAAGCAAGGTTTTTTTAATCCTTCATATTTCTTATGAATTTGGAGGCCAAGAAGTAAGTTAAATGTCCCTGGTATCTTTAATGCTCTGCTAATTATTCTAATACTCATGACATTATTTCACCTGTCTGGGAAGGTAAGAGAAGTTGATTATGTGAAATATCCACTAACTCTTTTTATCTACTCTCCTACCATATGAAGAGTCAGCACTTCACCCTTAGGTTCAATCATATCTTTTTTTTTTTTTTTTTTTTTTTTACACCAATGAACAGCACTAAGAGGCTGCCATTTTTCTTTTTCACACAAAATTTGAAAAGAGATGTGGGCCATATGCCAGAGTTGTCAATTTTTCAAACAAGATTACCCTACCAAATCAGTCATCTTTCTTCCTCCATTAGGAAAGAGATTAAAATAGAATTACACTTCCAAATGTGAGCTTAACATTTTAAAACCACTAAGCTTTTTGTATACTTAATATACTCTAGCGCTTTTTTTTTTCACCTTTCCTACCTAGCACTAAACAAAACTGTGGCATAGTTTCCAGTCTCAAAGATCTTTCCCATATTCCCACACTTCCTGATGTGTCAGACTATTCCAATTACCACAGTAAAATACTAAGTCATGATTTGGCATTTCAAGCATATTCCTGGCAATCCAGATTAGGTAGAAAGGGCACTTGAACTACATGTTAGCAACATACAAGCATTCCTACCTTATCCTTATGAGAAAACCAAATTCCATGAGAAAATAGATAACTTTAGAAACCACCAATGTAGAAAAACCTTTCAAAGGTCTTTTTAAATTGGAAAATCACTTATCTAGTAAACTTAAAAGCTATGTATATTCTCTATGACCCAACTATTCCATTCCTAGGTATATATTCCTGGTGCGTGCACAAATATACCAAGACAAATAATCAAGAACACTCTTAGCATCATTGTTAATGATAGCCAAAAACTGGAAGCAACACTAATGTCCACCAACAGTAGAACAAATCAAGTATGCTACAGGTATAAAATAGATTACTCTATAGTGATGATGCTACAAGCAACACAGATGAATCACAGAATGTTGAATAAAGGAAGCAAACATAAAAATACACAAAGTATAATCCCATAACAATCTGTTTAACTGTTGACATGTTTTATGCACTGTTCTACATGTACTTTATATTTCACAATTAAAAAAAGCAGCCTTTTAGCTTAAAAACCCTAGTCCTGCACATAAAATATCTTAGTTATAAGCATTTTTAAGTCTGTCATTCCAGCAGACTACAAACTGCTTGAGGGTGTAGAATGATTTTATTCATTTTTGGCTCCCAGAAAATAATGGTACACAACAGATGCTCAACAGATATTGACAGGATAGATGGGATTAATGAATTATGGACATACTGGAAATTTCAAATGGCAAGAGAACCTCCAAGTGAGGTAGAAGAATAAAAGTCATTTGCCTTTTCCAATATATAGGCAAAGGTTAGTTTTTAAAAGTCAGCCTGAAATTTCAACTACCTAAATACATTCTCAAATTTCTGTTTCTGAGTCTGTTTCTGATTAATTGCTCCATTTGGACAAAGGATAGTTTTAATAGGAATGTTCTTAAAAGTGCAAGATATTCCTGAGCTCAGTCCAGTCAACAAATTCTGCTTTTCCCTTCTGCAATGTAGCTGCCAGACTCCTGGTTGTCTAACTGTATTAATAATTCCTTAATTTAAATACAAAAACACATGCACAACCATCTTTATGAATTTACCCCCACGAGTTATAAAATGTTTCTCCATTAAAAAGCACATCTCAGCACATCCTGCTGTTCTTGGAGTTGGAATGCTTTCCTCTTCGCAGTCCTCCATCAGTCTCCTATGGACCATAGGACTAAAATTAGCTATTCATTACATGTAAAGGAGGGCTGGCTGGAGCAGAGCCCTGCAGAGAAAGCGTACTATTTTACATGTCAATTTCAGCACCAAAGCATCTGCTATCTTACTAATATGTATATTTAATGTCTCTGCATAATATACAGAATTATATGCTGTTCATTGCCTGTTTGTTCTGATATTACGTGCTCTTAAGTAGCATTATTCTGAATTATTCTTTTTGAAGAACATGAGACTTTTTATTAGGTCTCTTCCCTGGTGTTGTCTGTAACAGAAGGCACACATGCACAGCACACAGAATACTAAAAATCATGATTCAGAGTCAGATAACTAAATACAAGTTTCTGACCTGCAATTACTAATACAATTTATATTCTAGATTCCTTACTCCTGAATATAGTTTTACATTAGGTTGTCATGAGGTGGGGAAAAAAAGCAGAAGAGGTGTTAAATTTTCAACAGCTGCTAGTAAATCTAGAATACTGGAATTGTTCTTTTACTGGGAAATCTGTACACTTATGTTAAATGTCGTATTTCGAACATGACTATCTTTCATCGACAATTCATTCCATATTAAAGATGTAATTTTTTTCTGTAAACTTTGACAATATTTGTTACTGAATGAGCTACTGAATGGGGGAAAGGGGTAGCTGAATAGGATGTATGAGGAAAGAAATAATATGCTAAGCCAGCTTTAAGTTATATGGTCCTCACAGTATAAATTATAATTGCTTTTGTTCATGAACCTTCATACTCAGCAGGAAACTGAGAATGTTCAGTATCTAATTGCCACCCTGAATGACAATATTATACTAATCAAACCTAAGTGATACTAGATTAACAATAAAGAATTAAGAAAATTAAAAATGTCATATTGGCACAATAGTTTGAACTGCTTTACTATAGTTAGTAAGTTACTAACCATAGTTAGTATTGCTGTAATTAATGACATTCAGATAAATAAGATTATTCTGGCTTTATAAATCTACATTTGTTAGTGAACACTCATGTTTCTAAGAGTCAACTAACTAGTGGATTTTTTTTTTTTTTTTTTTTTTTTTTTTTTGGAGAAAGGGTCTGGTTCTGTCAACCAGGCTAGAGTGCAGTGGCATGATCAGAGCCTACTGCAGCCTCAACCCCCTGGCTTAAGTGATCCTTCCACTTCAGCCTCTCAAGCAGCTGGGACCAAAGGCACACGCTACCATGCTCAGGTAATTTTTGTATTTTTTGTAGAGACTGGGTTTTGCCATGTTGCCCAGGTTGGTCTTAAAGTCCTGGGCTCAAGCAATCTGCCCACCTCAGCTTCTCAAAGTGCTAGGATTACAGGCATGAGCCACTGCACCTGGCCTGGATTTTGTTTTTTTACATAGTCTAATGCTAACTATTGGCTTGCTGATGTGATGTAGATCAGTAGCAATCTCAGGTGCCCACAGTAAATGACTGGCACTGTACTGGTGGCTTGTACTCACATGTCCAAAACATGAGGCCTAAAAATTCAGTAATAAACTTTTAAAAGGTTAATCTATTTTCCTCTCAGATGTAGAAGTTTAGGTTCCACTATTCCCAGAAAACAAACCCACAAGTACATGTTCATTGTCACCCACCCACTCTACCTTTTACAAGTTCCCAAGGAATCCTTTGGTTGCTGAAGCAATCTTAGTGCCTCCACTTCCCTCTCCCTTATGTTGTAGAACCTTTTTGCTTGGTTTTAGTGTGACTTTACGACAGCTAATTGGGAATGTGTGCACCTTGAAGCAGATGCTCATACTCTCAGACTGAGGAGGTAGGAAGGGCAAGATGGAAGAATGGCTCTAAGTGGCTCTCACGTTTAATAGGTTAACAGGCAAAACACGTTAGATGATGGGCAGTGGAAATGAGTGCAGGCTGACATAATTAAAATCACCAAGAATATTTCAGGCTGAAAATCATTATAACCTGGAAAGGTAGACCAGTTACATTGTTTTCATATTGATGAATAGAACTAGGTCTATTTCTCAGGAGCAAGAACCACCTTGCTCCACTTTCTGACACTTTATCACAGCTGTAGTTTCACATTTGTCATATACTTAACATTGACCTTTCCACTAGAAGGTACATTTGTAAGGACCAGGGTCATCCATCTGTCCCAGCACATTGCTTAATACTTAGTAATAACTACTCAATAAGTATTTGTTGTAAAGACATGTGAGCATGAATGCTAGAAATAAATAATCTCATATAAATGCATGGAAGTAGCCAGAACCTATCATCAGACCAGAAAAGCTGGTAGTGAATAGGGCTTCCACAAATAAGTGAGTTCTCAGTCTAATATCAGGATCTGCAGGATATACAAGGTTTGTATGTTTAATGAACAGTGTGACACCTACCTAGCAAAGATCTTAAGAAATAAACTAAAAAACACACATCCAGGAGGAAAAACTAAGTTAAAGTGAAGGAAATATTTTCCAACACTTTCAATACGTAAAATTTAACACTAAGATTACTACTACTGTACTGTTCAGTTAAAGTACAGGCCAGCTGATGGCCAAGCTGCTACCATCATCTCATTGGGTGATAGAGTGACTACTTTTTTTTTTTTTTAGATAGAGTCTTGCTCTTGTTGCCCAGGCTGAAGTGCAATGGCACAGTCTTGGCTCACTGTAATCTCTACTTCCCCGGTTCAAGCAATTCTCCTGCCTTAGCCTCCCGGGTAGCTGAGATTACAGGCATGCGCCACCATGCCTGGCTAATTTTGTATTTTTAGTAGAGACAGGGTTTCTCCATGTTGGTCAGGCTCGTCTCGAACTCCCGACCTCAGGTGATCTGCCCGCCTCAGCCTGGGATTACAGGCACGAGCCAAAGTGCTGAGATTACAGGCATGAGCCACTGTGCCCAGCCTAGTGACTAAAATTTTAAAATATAACCGATTGCTCATCTTAAATATCAATTCTTGACTATAGACCAGAAAATAATTTTTAACTGGTGATATCCCACCTTTAATCAGATTTCAAAAACTTTTTTAAAAATCTAAGTTCTCTGTCATCTAAAACTACCACCAAAAACAAACAACCTTATAAAATACAATAAATCAGCTCCTTAATCAACAATAATTTTAAAATGTAATCTGTAACAGTTGTTTAAAATATGCATAACTCAGTTTGGAATAGTTATCCTGATTTAAAGCAAAAGCACATCTGTTTATGAGAAAGTAAATATAGTCTGACAGCAATTTGGAACATCTATCAGAAGGAATCAACTGCAAGCTTAATAAGTATTATTTGTATTCCACATAATACTCTATTTGTTCTTTCTAGCCACTGCAGTAATAAAACACATTCAAACTCATTTAGTGTGTACTAAATCTAAAGTACCTAGGCAAAACACTAAAAATTCCATTTGGATGGTTCCCAGCCCATATAGACCAACTTTTTAAAGTATTACTACCATCTGGTTACTAGTCTGTGTTTACCAAAACAGTAGCTGTGCACACATTTCTTTAGCAGCTGTGGTCAAAAACTTTAAATCAATCCATTTGGCTAAATGAAAACTCTTCAAGGGAAAAACAAATATCATATTTTGAATATATACTTAAAATAAATTCCATTACTGACTTTAGCATTCCCCAAGGACAAAAACAGTAAGATTTTAAGTAGTACTTGAGACATCTTTATATTTTCAATCATTTATCAAATGACAGAAGGTCCATAGAAGTCAAGTGAATTGCCCAAGGCCAAACAACTAGCCAGTAGTTAGACTCTGTCCAGAACACAGGTACTATATCTTGTGGTTTCCAGTACAAGGGTCTTTTCACAAGGAGTTAAACAGTGTCAAGGGAATACAGCATTTAAATACAGGTTAAATGTATTTTAAGAGCATACTGTATTTTCATAAACTTTATTAGCTCATCATAAATAATAAAATGATCTGTATTTGTTTCATAACTGTGATAAAGAACTTAATCTTGTGAAATTTATGAGAATTTTAATTTTACAAACTTTTTTTTCACATCCTCCACTCAACCTCTCCCATAGAAAACTAAGTCTATTCACTTGCACACCATGTTACAGCAGTACCATTTGCAATTGCAAAAATATGGAACCAACCTAAATGCCCATCACCCAACAAGTGGATGAAGAAAATGTGGTATACAGACACCATGGAATACTACTCAACCATAAAAAGAAATGGAATAATGGCATTTGCAGCAACTTGGATGGAGCTTGACACCACTGTTCTAAGTGAAGTGACTCAGGAATGGAAAACCAAATATCGTATGTTCTCACAAGTGGGAGCTAAACTATGAGGATGCAAAGGCATAAGAATGATATAATGAACTTTGGGGACTCATGGGGGAAAGGTGAGAGGGGGGTGAGGGATAAAAGACTACACATTGGGTATAGTGTACACTGCTCAGGTGACAGATGCACCAAAATCTCAGAAATCACCACTGAAGAACTTCTCCATGTAACCAAAAACCACCTGTTCCCCAAAAACTATTGAAATAAAAAAAATTTTTTAAGTAACTGTAGTATTCAAAACATAGTTTTCCATAGTAAAATGTACATATATTTACATGAATATGGACACGGCCATGTATGCATGTTATGTGATTATGTAAATGATCATCAATTCTTCTCTTATTGCTTATTTATATTTTTTGTTTTTTATATCAGAAAAAATAGATCTATATATTTCTATCAATACTGAAAATATGTCAAGTTTTCTTTATATTTACATAATTAAATGTACTTTAAAAAAAAACTAAGTCTAGGCTGGGCGCAGTGGCTCACGCCTATAATCCCAGCACTTTGGGAAGCCGAGGTGGGTAGATCACCTGAGGTCGGGCTTTTGAGACCAGCCTGGCCAACATGGTGAAACCCCGTCTCTACTAAAAATACAAAAAATTAGCTGGGCATGGTGGCACAAGCTGTAATCTAGCTACTTGGGAGGCTGAGGCAAGAGAATCACTTGAACCCAGGAGGCGGAGGTTGCGGTGAGCCAAGATCACGCCATTGCACTCTAGCTTGGGCAACAAGAGCGAAACACTGTCACAAAAACAAAAAAACAAACAAAAACAACTAAGTCTATAAACCAACCTTATTTCTGTGGTCAAGAAGCTAAGCTATTATATACTGCAGATCCAAAGTTAATTTCTTTGCTCCTATACACATCATACACATAATTAAATGCCACACTGCACGCTTTCTTGTAAATAGGAAGCTTCTTCTTAGACACTATCAAACTTTGAAATGATCCCTTTTCTCCCAAGAAACAAACCTAATCCCCAAATATAAATTAATACAGAAATTTTCTGTGTCTTGCTTAGAGAGGGAATGAAAGGTAGTAAGTCAAATGCACTCCATACAAATCTTTTTTGATAGCACTAAAAATTTCTGTAATAAAACTTAAGAAAAACAAATTTTCAGACATAATGGAGAACATTTTCCATTTATTTGCATTAACAAGCCATTATCCTTGCTTAGACAAAAATGAATACAGTTTCTTCCTTCCTTTTTCATGTTCCTAAGAAGAAAAAATTTAACGACCCACCAAAACAAAGCATATGTTCTTCCCTTTTATATGGAGTACTAAACTTCCAGGGAAATAAATGAACACTAAATTAAATGATAGAGTATGGAAGGGGTGAGTTATATAATATTTAAAGATGGACTGTTTTTTTGTTTTGTTGGCTTTCTGATTCCTGGTCATTTATTTTAGAACATGAGAACCCAATGAAAAACCCAAACTAAAAACTTTTATCTACTTTCTTACATCATATCCAAGAAAAGAACGATCACTGTCAGTAGACAGTATCTAGAACAAACTGGGGATAAGTTAACATCATAATCATTAAGACAAATGAATATTATTTCATAGGTGCCTCACAACAAACAGGCTTGAACAGTTGTTCATGGGGCAGGATAAGCAATATGATTCCCATTTGACATAAAGAAACTCATGGAGATTACATGGGGCACTGGGGCCCAAAGCTAGTAAGTAAGCCAGCTGTGAAGCTGTGATGAAAACCCAGATCGTTTGGTGTCCAGTCCAGTAGTCATTCCACAACACTGACTCAGTTCATTCACCAGTTTCAATTAATATGCAAGGATAACAAGATGAAGCTATGTAACAATGCCTCACTCTGCTCATCTACTGTTTTTGGTCTCCTTTCTCTCTTTCTTTTAACACTCTTATGTACTTTGTGGCTTGGCTTACAAGCTGAATCCTGTAGTTCATTTTGCACAGGTGGTCAGGATTCCATTTAACCGTTGTGTATACACAATTCTTTCTAAATTCAAACCTAGCACAGGCCGAAGTTTAATTTAATGTTTTAGAGAAGAGGGAAGCAAAATTGTTTTGAAATTCTCTGTGAAAAACAGCCTGTTGTATTAGAACAAACAGCAGCTTGTTCCTATCAGTCCTTTGTTTGACAAGTCTGGGCTGGCTAGAAAGGTCATTTATGCCTCAAAGCATCAAATTAACATTTGAAGACATGAATTTTAAAAATGGCTATTTGCTTCTGTTCTGTGAATGGCTAATGTAGTTCAAAAAAACTGAAAGGAGAAAAACCCACTACAGTTTTAGCCCAGTACCAAAACAGACCCAAAAATAATAATAACAAAGACAGGAAAAAGAAAACCCTAAACTTTCTTCAGGCAAACTAAGCATTGATTTTATACCCATGTCAACACAAGCTATGCCTTAATTAAGCCTCATTCTTTAATGAAGAATTAAGAGGGTAGGTGAAGTAGTCCAACTTTTAACCAATACAGGAAGAAAAAACAATTACAGTTTATTTACCATAAGATGAATTATTTTTTTTTTTTTGAGACGGAGTCTCGCACTGTCGCCAGGTTGCAGTGCAGTGGCGCCATCTCAGCACACTGCAACCTCTGCCTCCCAGGTTCAAGCGATTCTCCTGCCTCAGCCACCTGAGTAGCTGGGACTACAGGCACGTGCCACCAGGCCCGGCTAATTTTTTTTTTTGCATTTTAGTAGAGACGGGGTTTTACCATGTTGGCCAGGCTGGTCTCAATCTCCTGACCTCGTGATTCACCCGCCTCAGCCTCCCAAAGTGCTGGGATTACAGGCGTAAGCCACCATGCCCGATCCATAAGATGATTTTTTGGCAAATCATAAAAACCTTTAAATAAGGCTTTTCCCTCTCATACATATCCCTTCTGCCCCAACACCAGTAATGACTGTATAAACTCCCTATTTAATACTATATGGATTCAAACACAACAGATTTTTCTTTAAGTTCTTATTTTCCTAGCACAAGTCTATGATCTGATACATTTAAAATATAAGCCATCATGACTAACTGCAACTTTCAACTATATAAATATTAATTCAAGATCAGAAAATACTTTGGTTTCATTGGAATGATCAAGGTATCTGGAGTCTGAAATTCACTGTAGACAGCCTTTTAAAAGTCATTCATTTTCATAACAGCTATGTTTTACAGATGTATACTGGGAATACAATCATGCCTCACTATAAGAGGGGATTAGTACTAGGACTTCCTGAGTATACCAAAATCTTCACACACTCAAGTTCCTGCAGTCAGCCCTGAAGAAAACCTATATGCTGTATTTTCAATCTGCATTTGGTGGGGGGAAAAAGAATCTGCGTATACATGGGCTCACACAGTTCAAACTTGTGTTGAATGGGTTTGTGGTAAAGGTCAACTGTACCACAAGCAGCTTCTATAATATTATGTAAAATATAAGATCTAATATCACATTTAAGATTAATATAAGATTTAATATAAAAGGAAACCAAATCTGAGAATCTTACTAATTTCCCAAAATATTACAGAAAATTGAGAAATTTTCCTAAATATGAGGAAAATTATAAAATATTACTATCAACAATTCAAAACAAACTCCAAAATGGAAAATAATTTTGATATGATTAGCTTCACTAGAAATATTCTACGATGTCATGAAATTAGTTGATAAAATCATGTCTCGATGCTGCTGTTTCCTCAGGCCACTTCTCACCTCTCTTCTTCCTGCCTAACCCCTTGCAATATGGCTTCCATTCCAAAGATCCCGTGGTCAGGGTTCTCTCGGGATTAATTACTGATCTCATAAATGCAAAGCACAAAGGCCTCCTTTCAGGCCTCATTCTCCTTGACCTTTCTGCAGCATCTGACACTACACCATAAAACCCTTTGACTTCACTTCTACAACACTGCACTGGCATGATTTTCCACTGACCTCTCAGAACATCCCTTCCCAGTACCTTTCACTTACCATTCATGTATCTAAATGATTCTCAAGTTTGCATTCGCTTCATGCAGATCTGCCCCACTGCACAAATCCTGGAGATACCATTCACACAAAAGACAATGTGATCAGTACCCACTGGAGCTGAGCAATGGAGTGTCCCTGTCCTTGGATGGTCCTCAGGCCTTACCACAGGCTTCTTCCTCCTAGACAGTAGCCTTCATTCCCACACCTTGCACTACAATCCACACACACGTACACACATACACACATAGGACTGCCTCTCAAGTCTACATCTTCAACCCTATTTTCTTCTCATCACCACCCTTCCTGACCAAATGTTTGCTGGCTAACTCCATAAGGAAAATACATACTTACATTCACTCATATCTCACTCTTTAACACCTCACACCTGATATGTATGTAGCTGAATTTATCTTCTGCCAAAACCTGCACCACTTCCAGGCCATGCCAGACTCCTTCATTTCCTTCATCTTGGCCAAAGTAGATTTTGCCAAGGTCTTCCCCTAAATTTTCTCTTTATCTACTGCCTCTTCTTTGTTCTCTAAATCAGGCCTCACCTCTCACCTTAAACAGATAGGCTGTCTGCCCCCACCATCTTGTGGCTTGAATTAAGCACCCCACTACAATACAGGTAAATCTTAATACAAAAGCAAGATAAATGTTCCACTTGATTAAGGCAAGAAGCACACCTTCATTCTCTCTATAACAATCCCTACCCCTTGTAGGGGAGAGCAGTGCTTGATGCAAAGCAGGCACTCAATGAATGTGTCAGAATCTGAACCTCAAATGAGTAGCAACACTTGACTGTCACCCCCAATACACAGAGGTTTCGTTTTAAACTGAGGTTTCTCTGCCATTTACATAAAATGATAAAAATGTAATGGAAGAAATGGAAGTTTTCCCAAGAAATGTAAGTTTTTCTCTAAATCACTGAGAATTTGTTTTATAACAATGGTGGTTGGCCTGTAGTAAATAATTCACAGTGTTCCCTCTTCCCCTCCTTATGAATAAGAGTGACAGTGAGCCAAGGTGAGGGACACAGGCCACTGCTATCAAATAACACAAAGCTACCCAGAAATAAAACATGTAAATACTACTGAAAGCAGACCAGAAAGAAAGAAAAAATAAATAAAAACAACAGAAAACTAAAAGCTGAAACAATGTAAGTTTTTATAAATATGAAAATATCTAATGAAATGGGACCATGTTCTGTATACCTTCAAATATTTCTGGCATCCCTGTAATTTTTAAAAAATAAAATAGCCTAAGAGGCTGGGTACAGTGGCTGATGCCTGTAATTCCAACACTTTGGCAGGTCGAGGTGGGAGGATGGTTTGAGGCCAGAAGACTGAAACCAGCCTGAAAACACAGCAAGACCCTGTCTATACAAAACAAAAAAAAATTGTTTTAAGTTAGCTGATGTAGTGGTGTGCACCTGTACTCCCAGGTACTTGGGAGACTGATGCAGGAGGATCACCTGAGCCCGAGAGTTTGAGGCTGCAATAAGCTAAGACTGTATCACTGTGCTCCAGCGTGGGACCCCATCTCTAAAATAAAATAGCCTAAGAGAATCACCAAAATGGCTCTTAAAACTCAGGAAAATCACTAGAGCACTGACTTCAGTTAAAAGAACCAAACCAGGCCAAGTGATTTAGTTCACTGTAGTATTCATGTCTGTGTCTTCTTTTTGCAAAAAAAGATGTGACAGTCCTTAACTTTAAGTCAAAACAAATGTCTTTCTTGCCAGAAACTAAAAGATTAAGGAAGTTCTGTATAAATTAGAGCTCCCTTGTGTACTGCCCACTGTAGACATAAAATTCTCTGTGGTCCCCTCCACAGGTAATGTTGAGATCAAATAAGCACATACCTAACCTGTCCAAGAGCCATTATCAAAGTATGCAGAAATTAAGAAAGCCATCTCCAGTAGCTGGAAAAGGGATTCTCAATATGGAAGAGGTGGTATCTAAAATAAAATCCCATTTGTATGGACTCTGTCAGAAAAAAAATCATTTTAAATGTAAGAAGTTTGGCAATTTAAGATTTTTTAAATAGTTGTTTTATAAGCATTAAATAAACATATACACTAGAATTCAGCTGGTCTTTGACATCCATAGATTCAACCAACCATAGATTGAAAATATTTGAGGAATCCTGGCATGGTGGCTCACAATTGTAATGTCAGCACTTTGGGAGGCCAAAGCAGGAGGATCACGTAAGCCCCAGAGTTCGAGACCAGCCAGGGCAATGAAGTGTGTCCCTGTCTCTACGAAAAAAATTAAAAATTAATGAGGCACAGTGGCTTGTGCCTGTAGTCCCAGCTACTTGGGAGGCCGAGGTAGGAGGATCTGTGGATCCCAGAAGTTCAAGGTTGCAATGAGTTATGATCATGCCACTACACTCCAGCCCTGGTGACAGAGCGAGACCCTGTATAAAAAAAGGAGAAAAAAAAAAATCTGGGGGAGAAAAGTTCAATGAAGTTCCAAAAAGTAAAACTTGAATTTGCCATGCACTGAATACTACATTGAATTCATGTGAATGAAGTGATGTGTAGGCATTCTATTAGGTATTATAAGTAACCCAGAGATTATTTAAAGTGAATATGCATATGTTATATGCAAATATATATGCAATATATAAAACAGCCAAATGCCATTTTATATAAGGGACTTAAGCATCCGAGGATTTTGATATCCACAAGGTTTCTAGAACGAACCTCTCACAGATACAAAGGGATGACTGATGACTGTATATATAAACACCAAAAAACTTTAAAATATAGGCAATTTTAATTATTCTGCAAGCATTGTAGTAAAGATAATTCAGGCCTGAACCATCAATAGATGCCAAGGCTAGGGAGAAATTTTGATAAAGAGCAAGATATAGTCATGTTCTTAAAGTGTTTCCCCATAGATTGCTTATTAGTTCCAAGAGAAAAAAGAGTAATCTAGTGAATTGGAAAGTGCTTTGACTGAGTGATGATCACAATGAACACTACCAATAAGGAGCAAATGGATTTTGTGTACCTCCAGATGTGATACCCTGAGAAGGACACATTACTTACACAGTATTCAGGCAGAGAATCCACAGCCTGAATTTAACCATGAGAAAAAAAAAAATAAGAAGAAGAAAAACCCAAATAAGGAAAATTCTCAAATAAGAAATGTTCTATTAGAAAAAGGTGGGCATTCTATTATTTAAAATGTCAGTTGTAATAAAAGATAAAGGAAGTCTGTAAAGTACTCCAGAGTAAAGGAGGATAAAGAGACACTGAGAACTAAATGCACAACCGGATCTAGAATGGATCCTATTACTGTGAAGGAAAAAAAAAATCCCATGAAGAATATTATTGAATCAATTGACAAAACTGGAATATGAACAGATTAGTTAAAAGTTTTGTTTTGTTTTTTTTTTTTTTGAGACGGAGTCTCGCTCTGTCGCCCAGGCTGGAGTGCAGTGGCCAGATCTCAGCTCACTGCAAGCTCCGCCTCCCAGGTTTACGCCATTCTCCTGCCTCAGCCTCCGGAGTAGCTGGGACTACAGGTGCCCGCCACCTCGCCCGGCTATAGTTAAAAGTTTTTACCAATGTTAAATTTACTGAAGATGACAGCTGTGCTGTCTGTACCATAGTTTTGTAAGAAAATACTCTAAAATGGTTTGGAAAAAAAATACTGCTTGTGTATGTAAGTGTGTATGTATGTGTGAGTAGAGATAAAAAATATATCAAGTGATAAAGCAAATGGTGTAAAATGTTAACAATAAATTAATGGAAGTAACACATTTACAGTTATTCAGTTATTCTTTGAATTATTCTCACAACTTCTATACATTGAAATTATTACCATTTAAATATAGGTTTATATGCATGACACATCAGTATTCTGCCATTTAATTTGGTAAGCATAGTGTTTATATTTAAATAGTACTGTGAAAATAGTACTTCATCACAATATCACTTTACAACCTTGCAAATCATGCAATGGCCTAAACCGCCTCACGATGTCAGAGAAGGATTTAACTGTGTCAAACGTTTTAAAAGCAGTCTCCAGGTTTCCATAGCTGAGTGTAAAAGAGCAGATCCCACTTCTAGAAGGCATTTTGTTATTGTATAATTACAAAATAGGAGGAAAGAATAGCTATCCTGCTCACATCACTCCCCATTATTTAAGAAATCCAGTTATCTGCCCATTTCTTACTAAATGAACGTAACATTTGCAGTTCCTAGCTGAGCATATAAGACCCTTCACAATCAGGGGCAGCTTACCACTTCAGATGTATCTGCTGCCACCAGGCCCATATACACACACTCTCAACATTCCAGTCATTCTGATCCCTTTTATAAGCCCAGTGCTTTTGCACATTCTGTTCCCTCTGCCCAAAATGTCCTTTTCCAATGGCCTTCTCTTTCTGATGAATCCTCCTCTTCTCTTCCTTCCTGGTTAACCTTAAATGGCTCTTCCCCTCTGAAGCTTTTCCTGACTCCTCTGACAAAAGTTAATCTTACTCCTTATGCTCCTTATGCAATTTCCAAATAACTGTGTTCCCATTTCCAGGTTGTATGGGGATTTCTCTCTTTTTGTGAGTTTCTCCATAACTAGAACATGAGATCTCTCAGAGCATGAATTATAGTCTAGAATCACAGTGTCTTCTAAGCATGGTGCTTCATAAACACTGACTAGATGACTAAATAAACTTTTTTAACTGGCACAGGTTCAAAAACCAGCCAGCCCTCCAGCATTTATTTTATGCCAGATACTAGTGGAAATGCTTTACAAATGCCAATTTATTCCTCTTAACAATCCTAAAATGTAGATGTGCCACTGCTATATTTCATCAATTCTATGAATATGCACCTTTTTCTCCATCTTAACCTCTGAAACTGGGATGTAACTAATATTCAGTGGTATATCATAGTTACATGGACAATATTTTTTTCTTCCTTGGGGTACATAAAGCAATGACGCATTTTACAATCAATGGTCTTGGTTTTGATAAAATAGTTATTATTCCCAGATATTCCCTAATATTTACAAGTGAGGAAACTGAGGCACAAAAGACAGTTTAATTAACTTGCTGAAATTTACACGTAAGAGCCAAGATCAGGGCTGGGTGTAGTGGCTCACACCTGTAATCCCAGCACTTTGGGAGGACGAGGCAGGTGGATCAGGAGTTCGAGACTAGCCTGGCCAACAAAGTAAAACTCCGTCTCTACTAAGAATACAAAAATTAGACAGGCATGGTGGCATGCTCCTGTAATCCCATCTACCCAGGAGGCTGAGGTAGGAGAATCGCTGGAACCCAGGAAGCAGAGGTTGCAGTGAGCCGAGATCACACCACTGCACTCCCGCCTGGGTGACAGAGCAAGATTCTGACTCCAAAAAAAAAAAAAGAGCCAAGATCCAGTAGACTGGCTCAAAACTCACACTCTTAAACTACATATTATAATAGCTCCTCAACAAAAGTAATTCCATAGCATGAATGGGCTACTGGCACCAGAGCTGGAACAGCCCAAAAGTGAAGCTTGCTCTTTGAGGTTTGAAAGATCCTGGGAAACAGGTTGAGGTGAAGCCAAAAATTAGAAGCAGTCAACTGAAATGGACCTTGAAGTGCCTGGGCAAAAAGCCGAGATTATCTGTCAGCATCTGCTCTCCCTAGGCAAGGCCTGGGTCTGAGCCCCAGCTTCTTCTCTATTTCCCATCTCAGGAGACATTCTCTACATCTTTATTTTCTCCTTTATGTTTGCCCTTAAGTTTCCAATAAATGCAATTATAATTCTCTCAGAGCTAGTAATTACTCAAAACACAACCTAATCGAGCTCTGTACCTTATATCTAATCCCTGTAACATCATCTCTGGTAAATAGTTACCTAGCCTCACCTCAAACACTTAGGCAGTTCCTTTTATTTTTAGAAAGATGGAAAAAGATACTCCTTATATTAAAGTCCATCTCCTAACTTCTGCTTCTATGTGTTCCCTCAAAGTCTGCCCGGCAAGTTTTCATTCCTCTTCCTCCTCACAGTCCTTGTCCCCTTCTTTGAGAACTGTACTTTTGAGACAGCAACTCAGAGACATCCTTGCTTCAAAAACTGGCCATCAGCAGAAGTGACTGAGGCACAAATTGCTGGCAGTAACACAGGCACAGGAATTTAAGGACACTGAGGAGAGGCTACTCATTTACGGGGGAAAGGCGGCAACTAAAGGTTCACTGAAGAGGTGGCTTTTGAGGGCTAAAATGTCGTCAACCAGTGTCAAAATTCTTGCATGGGGAGTAGGGGGAAGTGAATTTTTAATGAAAAGGAAAAGCTGAACTTTCAAACATATGAAGAAGTCTTTTTGGCTTCCAACATTCTTGCTTTCATTTTATGATTCTGGGCAGAAGGCTCACTGGCTTGTACAATTTGTGCAGTGCTGAATGCATAGATAACCATTCTACTGACAGTGGAATGCAGAGTTGGAATAAACACAGTGAACTTACCATCTGGGTGGTGCCATCTGATTTGTAGCAATATCACTTGCTGAAGATTCTACATGTATTCTTCACTAAAAGTGGTTGCCTCAGTCACTTCCTTTCTGTTCACCTAAGATAAGAAACTAGCACAAATGCAACCTCTATAACTGCATCTTAATTATCAGTGACCAACAACAAGGATGCCCATTTTCACCACTTTTTTTTTGTTTTGTTTTGTTTTGAGATGAAGTTTTGCTCTTGTTGCCCAGGCTGAAATGCAATAGCACGATCTCAGCTCACTGCAACCTCCGCCTCCCAGGTTCAAGCAATTCTCCTGCCTCAGCCTCCCGAGTAGCTGGGATTACAGGCATCTGCCACCACGCCCTGCTAATTTTCTGTATTTTTAGTAGAAACGGGGTTTCACCATGTTGGCCAGGCTGATCTTGAACTCCTGACCTCAGGTGATCCACCTGCCTCAGCCTCCCAAGTGCTGGGATTATAGGCATGAGCCACCGTGCCTGGCCCTCACCACTAATATTCAACATAATACTGTAAGTTGTAGCTAGAGTAATCAGACAAGAAGGAGGGAAAAAAGGAAGGAAGGAAGGAAGGAAGGAAGGAAGGAAGGAAGGAAGGAAGGAAGGAAGGAAGGAAGGAAGGAAGGAAGGAAGGAAGGAAGGAAGGAAGGAAGGAAGGAAGGAAGGAAGGAAGGAAGGGCATCCTAAGTGGTAAGGAAGAAGTCAAATTATCCTTGTTTCCAAATGACCTTATATTTGGAAAAATCTGAAAACTCCATCAAAAAACGATTTGTTCTGATAAACAAATTTAATATAGTTGCAGGATACAAAATCAACATACAAAAATCAGTAGCATTTTTATATGCCAGCGAACAATCTGAAAAATCAAGGAAGTAATCCTATTTACAATAGCTACAAATAAAATACCTAGGAATTAACCAAAGAAGTGAAAGATCTCTAAAATGAAAAATATAAAACATTAATGTAAGAAATAGAAGAAGACACACACAAAAATGGAAATATATTCCATGTTCAGGGATTGGAAGAATCAATATTTTTAAAATGTCCACACTACCCAAAGTAATCTACAGACTTAATGCAATACAAATCAAGATGTCAATGATATTCTTCACGGAATAGAAAAAAAAAAAAATCCTAAACTTTATATGGAAAAGACCCAGAATAGCCAAAGCTATCTAAGCAAAAAGAACAAAACTGGAGGAATCACGTTACCTGCCTTCAAATTATACTACAGAGCTATAGTAACCAAAACAGTACAGTGCCAGCATAAAAATAGACACTTAGTAAGTGGAATAGAACAGAGAACCCAGAGATGAATCCACATATCTACAGTGAATTCATTTTTGACAAAAGTGCCAAGAAAATACTTTGGGAAAATGACAGTCTCTTCAATAAATGGTGCTGGGAAAATTAGATATCCATATGCAAAAGAATGAAACTAGACCCGTCTCTCACCATATACAAAAATCAGATCAAAATGGATTAAACACTTAAATCGAAGACCTCGAACTATTAAACTTCTAAAGGAAAACTTTGGGGAAACTCTCCAGGACATTGGGACAGGCAAAGATTTATTGAGTAATATCCCACAAGCACAGGGAACCAAAGCAAAAATGGGCAAATGGGATCACATCAATTTATTATTTAAAAGCTGCTGCACAGCAAAAGAAACAATCAACAGACTGAAGAGACAACTCACAGAATGGGAGAAAATATTTGCAAACTACCCATCTGACAAGGGATTAACAACCAGAATATACAAGGCTGTGCTCAAACAACCCTAGAGGGGTTGATTAAAAAATGGGCAACACTGATGACATACTGGCTAAAGAAAATGTGGTACATATACACCATGGAATACTATGCAGCCATAAAAAAAAAAAGTTCATGTCTTTTACAGGAACATGGATGGACTTACAGGCCACTATTCTTAGCAAATTAATGCAGGAACAGAAAACCAAATACAACATGTTCTCACTTGTAAGTGGGAGCTAAATGATGAGAACTCATGGACACAAAGAAGGGAACAACAAATAATGGGGCCTACTTGAGTGTGGGAGGAGAAAGAGGACCAGAAAAGATAACTATTGGGTACTGCGTTTAATACCTGGGTGATGAAATAATCTGTACAACAAACCCCCATGATGTGAGTTTACCTATGTAACAAATCTTCACATGTACCCCTGAACCTAGAAGTTTTTTTAAAAAATGTGATACATATGTACAATGGAATACCATTCAGCCATGAAAAAGAATGAGATCCTGTCATGTGCAACAACATGAAGGGAACTGGAAGTCATTATGTTAAGTGAAATAAGCCAGGCATAGAAGGACAAACTTTGCATGTTCTCACTTATTTGTGGGACCTAAAAATTGAAACAACTGAACTCATTGAGAGAGAGAGTAGAAAGATGATTGCCAGAGGCTAGGAAAAGTGGGGATGGTTAATGGGTACAAACAAAAATAGAATGAGGCCAGGTACGGTGGCTCTAGCTTGTAATCCCAGCACTTTGGGAGGCCAGCAGATCACTTTAGGCCAGGAATTCAAGACCAGCCTGGGCATCGTGGCAAAACCCCATCTCTAATAAAAAATAAATAAATTAGCTGAGCATGGTGCACCTGTAATCCCAGTCACTTGGGAGACTGAGGCATGAGCACTGCTTGAACCTGGGAGGCAGAGGTTGCAGTGATCCAAGATCCACCACTGCACTCCAGCCTGGGTGACAGAGCAAGACTCTATCTCAAAAAAAAAAAAAAAAAAAGAATAGAATGAATAAGACCTAGTATTTGTTAGCACAGCAGGGTGACTATAGTCAAAATTAATTTAATTTTACATTTTAAAATAACTAAAAGAGTGTAACAGGATTGTCTGTAGCACAAAGGATAAATGCTTGAGGTGACTGATACGCCATTTACCCTGATGTGATTATTACATGTTCCATGCCTATATCAAAATATCCCATATAGTCCATAAAACATACTATGTACCCACAAAAATTAAAAATAAATCATCGTCATAATCAATTATCAAATTAAATTGTTGTAATGTGCACCTCCCTACACACTCTCCACCACCACTCCCCAGTAGCCTCTCTTCTACTGCTACTTAGTCAGCATATAACATGGATAATGCTTAACACCATGCCCCAAATTCACTGTGGTATCTAAAAAAAAACATATACTAGAAACTTCTGTATGGAGAACACTTTAAAACCTTATTATAAGTGATCTTTCTTCCTATCTGATGTTAAATGAGTCATCTACTGGTCTAGGAGCAAGTGAAATGTCTACAATATTGTTAAAACTTTCAGATCTATGGTAAAAAACTGGACATTAGTATCATTTTGTAGGTCTTTCATATGCTCCATAACTTAATCCTATTCTGCTATTAGACAATGTGTTGGTCTCTAAAGCATGTGTCAGGTTATTTTTACAGTCATTTTTTCATTCTTTATCAATTAATTCAATGTGAGGCCCTCCAGGCAAAGACGAAAGAATTTAAAGATTACTCTTACTCTTGCAAATTAAAATGTTTGGTGTTCCTATGATAACCATAAAAGTATCTGAATAGACTTTACAGTTTATAAAGTACTTTCTTATATATATGACACTCACAACAATCCTCTAAGATATGATTTTCGTGTTAGAGGTTAAAAAACTGAAGTTCAAAGATATCAAATGGTTTACCCAAGTCCATGTTTCTACTAAAGGGCAAAGTTGGATCTCAATCCAGACCTTCTGATTGCAATTTCTAAGATATTTCTATTGATGAAACCACAACTACTTCTAATACAATTGTACACCTAACTCCAGCCCAAATCAACCTATTGCATATCCCATTCTGTAACTAATACAACCAGAGGGCAAGGGCCACAAACTACTATTGTCCTGAAGGGCACATCCCTCAGGAGAAAAAAGTCTTTCAGGATAGGCTTGCATTGTGTGGACAAGGCATGATATTCTAGACCAGTGCTGTCTAATAGAATTTTCTACAATGATGGAAACGTTCTATACCTGAGCTGTACAATATATTAGCCACTAGCCACATGTAACTATTGAGCACTTGAAACGCATCACTGAGAAAATGAATGTTTAACGTTATTTAATTGTAATTAATG
Organism: Rhinopithecus roxellana; assembly: GCF_007565055.1. Taxonomy (NCBI): domain Eukaryota; kingdom Metazoa; phylum Chordata; class Mammalia; order Primates; family Cercopithecidae; genus Rhinopithecus; species Rhinopithecus roxellana. Next base: position 54,345,957 of record NC_044551.1, on the reverse strand, counting down.
TAAATCTAAATAGCCACACGTGGCTAGTAGCTGCCTTACTGGGCAGCTCAGTTCTAGACCTTAAAGACTGGAAGCAGAGCTTAATATTAATATCCAAATGGTATAGCCTTGAGTACAAATGAAAATCAACTTAATAGTGAGCCCAGAGCACAGCACTGATTTACTCAGTGGTTCATGAGAACTGTAATGGATGTGATACTATCAACAGTAATATAACCAGTAAGATAATGGTAGAATTATCCTTCAATCTTTGTAAACCTCTCTGGTGAGCCAAATCCAAAGAGTGACTAAAGACACCAAGGCATGTTGATAGTATCAAATACAAAGTGCTAATAACTTTAATCTATAGGCCACAATGGCTTTCCTGAGAGAAAATCCATTACTATACATGGAAATCAACCCAACTAAGTTATAAACAGGAGGTGGGGCGTGGTGGCTCACGCCTGTAATCCCAACACTTTGGGAGGCCAAGGCAAGCGGATCACCTGAAGTCAGGAGTTCAAGACCAGCCTGGCAGACATGTCTCTGCTAAAACTACAAAAATTAGTCAGGCATGGTGATGCACACCTGTAGTCCCAGCTACTCGGGTGGCTGAGGCAGGAGAATCACTTGAACTTGGGAGGCGGAGGTTGCAGTGAGCCGAGATCACACCACTGTACTCTAGCCTGGGCGACAGGGCAAGACTCCATCTCAAAAAAACAATAATGAGTTATAAACAGGAACTGAGGGATGTGAAAAGCAAGGTGTCTTGTAAAGTAAACATTATTTCTCTAATAATAACACTTTCTCCCTACATTGAAAAATTTTAAAGAGCATGTTAAAGGCCATTCCCTTGTCTCTGTCCTTAAAAAGTACCACATTCGTATTTCTATCGCCCTCTATCACTCCCCTTGGAAACATTTGTTTCTGTGTCTTGACCCCTCACTCATCTAGACAGTCACTAGAAGGTTTCATTTAAATAAAAATCATAGAGTAGGCCGCGCGCAGTGGCTCACACCTGTAATCCCAGCACTCTGGGAGGTCAAGACGGGTGGATCACCTGAGGTCAGGAGTTCGAGACCAGTTAGGTCTCAAAAATTTCTACTAAAAATACAAAAAAGTAGCCGGGTGTGGTGGCAGGCACCTGTAATCCCAACTACTTCAGAGGCTGAGGCAGGAGAGTCACTCGAACCCAGGAGGCAGAGGTTGCAGTGAGCCGAAATCACACCATTGCACTCCAGCCTGGGTGACAGAGCAAGATTTCGCCTCAAAAAATAAATAAATAAATAAAATCATAGACTAGTTCCGTATCAGATCCTTCTTTGTGTTAAAATTATTGAGCCTTTCAAAATCCCTGGATAGTTTTTATGACTGCTATGAACAAAGCAGTCATCATGCCCCATTCCTTCAGCATAATCCACATTCAAATTGCTGTATTTGGTGCTGATAAAAGGACTGGACTGCAAGTCAAAAGCCTGTAGTCCTGGTTTTGATTCTCCCACTAATAGATATTTAGACCTCTGCAAACCACTTAATTTCTCACTGCCTCAGTTATTCATTTGTATATTGATGAACTAATTAGATCATCTATAAAGTGCCTTCAAATTCTAAAACTCTACCATCCTGTGATATCCTCAATGGTTTTCACTTGGTTTCAAGGTCTTTCTTGAAGCTTTCCAATAAGAAAAACCACACAGTTTGCTTATGAAGCAAAACTGTGATATGTACAATGTGCTTTAAAAATTCATAAACAATCTACTCATTCTCCAAAATTCTGAGTATACCAGTTATTTAAATATAGAAAAAGACATGCATTCACTTATAGTATTTCAAAACAAAAGTCCTTAACTGTACAAATTTAAAAGTCTGTGCTTCAGTGGTAAGGATCCAATGGAGCACCAAGAAAAGCACATGCTAACATGGACCTCTTTGGATTAGCTTTTGCTTTGCATTTATGTTTCAGACTCTATTCACACAATCCAACCACAGTCTCTTAGGCAGCCTTTCTAGCTACTGTGTTCTACAATTCTGAAACTGTGTCCTCTAACAATACCTAAAAACAGTACTCATAGGAAAAGAAAAAACAGTATTTCTACCCATTTGAAAGCTTCTTTGGGAACCTGGATCTATTTATACTCAAAAAATCCACTTCGAAACTGAACTTGAATAATTTTAGTTGGCACACTTGAGTGATTTTCATTTAGTAATCTCCTAAACTTGCTTAATATATACTGAGGCAGGAACTTCTAACAGAGATAGGCAGTGAACTCCTTTGTGAACTCAAAGTCCTTTTCATTTCTGCAACTACAGTCCCAACCTAATTTCCATTAGTCTATAGGCAGATGCTAACAAAGGTATGCGCTTTTTTTTTCTTTTTTTTTTTTTTTGAGACGTTATTTTGCTCTTGTTGCCCAGGCTGGAGTGCAATGGCACGATCTCGGCTCACTGCAACCTCCACCTCCCAGGTTCAAGCAATTCTGCCTCAGCCTCCCGAGTAGGTGGGATTACAGGCATGTGCCACCACGCCTGGCTAATTTTTGTACTTTTAGTAGAGATGAGGTTTTACCATGTTGGTCAGGCTGGTCTCAAACTCCTGACCTCAGGTGATCCACCTGCCTCGGCCTCCCAAAGTGTTGGGATTACAGGTGTGAGTCACTGTGCCCGGCCTTATGCACTATTTTGTTGTCTTTCTGTTTATACTTCTCATTCATTCCCTGTCCACCTTCCTCAACTTCTGTTCTTTCCAACAGGCTTTGTGTTTTCCAGTCTTAGCAACTTATTTGTGTCCATACATGTTTTCAATTTCGTCTTGCAATCTAATGGTGGTTGCTGGCAAGGCAGCTAGCTGGGGCTAGTGCGCTGCGTGAGGCCAAAGGAAGGGGCAGAGCTAAACTAAATCACTCCAAGAGGGATGGACCTACAGGGATCAAACCTTTGATTCACCTCATTGGCATGAGGTCCTCAGCACCTGGCTGAAAAGCCTGCCTGCTGGTCACTCATAACTTCTGAGAGAATCAAGAAACAGGATTCTATCATACCCCCAGGAGGAGATCAGAGGTATATAATCTCTAACAGGTGATATCATCAGCTAGGAGGAAGATCAAAAGCAGCATATCAGAGGCTGTGGCTCCTGGAAATTACTGCTAGAGTGTCTAAAATTCTTATCAAAAATTTCAAGAAGTCTCATCGTTTCTGGGGGAAGAGGAGGAGACGAAGCTATGAGAAGTTTCACTAGTAGGGAAATCCCAAGGGTTATTAGAATTGACTCAGCTTGACAAGGCCTTGGTGAGTTATCAGCAGGTAGAACAACACTGTGAAAACCAGGCCTTTCTGCCTCCTTCCTCTCTATTCCTTCCAAGAATCTGGATTAATCCAGCAACAAAGGAATGCCATTCATTCTGCAAACTCACATGCAAAGAGAACACTTCCATATAACCCTTTTTGTATCCAGTGATTCCTAGACTCTGCATACTCCTCACCCAACACACATGTAAGAAGGTTAGATTTATATTATGATCCACACTTTTGGTTTTACAGTAACATCAGATTGCTGGTATTCCAAGTTCTGATAAGCTTATCTTGAATAACTTAAGCTCCCACTACCCTTCATTGGTGAAGGTTTCATGAAGGTCTTTTGCCCTTAATGTTCTCAGTTGCTTAAAACAAACCAGAAATCTTTTTTAAAGTTTTAAAAATCCAATTATTCCTTCTGAGGTAGAATGCAGCATATATGTTAACTAACTTGAGCTCTTCCAGCAGCAGATACTAAGAGGCGTGTAGTTGACTGGTTATGCTATTTTTTAACTTGTCCTTTGTGAACTGTAGAGAAATGGGGCTCAGAACCTTTATATGGCCAATCAGTCCCCATGTCATATCCATCCCAACACACAAACACATTCTTGCAGAGGAATCAGTGAGGTTTTTTTTTGGTTTGTTTGTTTGTTTGTTTTGAGACAGAGTCTCACTCTGTCACCCAGGCTGGAGTGCAGTGGCACGATCTCAGCTCACTGTAACCTATGACTCCCTGGTTCAAGCAATTCTCCTGCCTCAGCCTCCTGAGTAGCTGGGACTACATGCACGCACCACCACACCCAGCTAATTTTTGTATTTTAGTAGAGACAGGGTTTCACTATGTTGGCCAGGATGGTCTCGATCTCCTGACGTCAGGCTCATCTCGGCCTCCCAAAGTGCTGGGATTACAGGCATGAGCCACTGTGCCCAGCCCAAGGGTTTTTATCCTGAATATTCCTATGTCATACATCAAAATGACACTCCCTTCTCGATACATGAAGCATCTCTAAATTACTTTCTAGGCTCTACTTCATACATTTCCGATCATAAACTAACAAGCAAAAGCCTACCTGAACTCCACCACATTCCCGAAAAGACTGCAGAAACAAAACTATTAGTTCTGGGTCGCAGCCACAGGGAACAGTGACGAGGAGCATCAGCTCTGGTGCCAGTCAAACCTGGGACTGGCATTTGCTAGCTGTGTCTCCTCAAACAAGTACTAACCTCCCTGCAATCCAGTTTCCTCATCTACAAAGAGAGGATTCAAATGCCATCTATTTCACAGCCGCCTTCTGACAATTTAGGGTTTAGATAAAATAACACAGAGAAAGGGATTAGATGGTGTAAGGCACACAGTGTTCAATGTTCTTTGTTGTAACTCACCTAAAATCTCTTAAGGAAAAATAACCTGAAAAGTAAGGAAAGAAATACTTAAAAATCAATTAATCAATAGCAGTATTGAATGCTGACCCCTTTGAAACATAAATAATCTTACTCAGTTTACCTCTCAACCATATTTAATGAGCAAAGCAGAGTTCTCTCATGTTGACTGCCTTAGTTTGGGGATATGTTTGTTGGGCTTATAACTATTACAAAATATTTCCCCTTCCACAGAGGAGACAGAAGTCTCCTCCCATAACGTAATTCAGTCTGAGCTAAAATCCCATATTTTCAAATTTAAAAAACATAACTAATTTTATAGTTAGCACAGGAAAAATCTTTTTTTCTTTGCCCTAATTCTACAGGGCAAAGGAAAAAGGATTTCAGTCATGCTATTTACCTGACCTCTCTATTGCATAGCTCACAATCAGGTCCAAAACTAAACCCTTGATTTGTCACATCCCAAAACTGTTCTTTTCCCCACCATTCCCAGCTCCAATAAACAGTCATCACCCTGATCCTCAAAATAGAAACTTCAGAATCACCTTGGATTCTTTCTCCTTTTCTTCCCCTATCCCATCCAATGCCATCACTAAATCCTGCTGATATGTCCACTTCTCTCCATCACTGCCCCACCCTAGTCCAAGCTAATACTGAACTACCCTCTTCACTGAACACCTTGCTTCCACTCTTGCCCTCAACAACATAATCTCCAAATAGCAGCCTGAGGATGGCTTCCCACTACACTCAAGTCAATTCTTTTTAATGTACTAGAATTACCTCACAGGATGATCTTTGCCCTGTCCATTTCTCCTACCCCATCCCATATCACTCTCTCCACATATTCCCCTGCTCTACAACTCACACTGCGTTCCTTCCTTTCAGTTCTTTGAATACATCCAGTTGCCCCACCCCCATCCCACTCCTGCCCTCAGGAGCTTCCTTCACACACGCTTCAACATCTCTAATTTCCACTGTACTGCAAGTTTATTTCTGCTGAGCAATATGTACCCAGCAACTGACTTTAAGTCTGGCACATAGTAGGTATTCAAAAGGAATGAATGAATGAAGGAATGGGAACAGAAAATAAATGTTAATGACAAACACTTTCAATAGTAAAATGGAAAACAATACAAAAAACCAGGATCAACGAGAGGAAATTCACAATAAACCATTTTAAATTAATATTCAAGATGGACACTCCTAAGAAAACATAGATTCTTCAGCAGGGCTCTTAGGAACCAATACAGAGATTAACAGAAGAGTTTTGAAAACTGAACACAATGTGCCTCTTTTCTGGTTTTGACAATCTGTTTTCACAGATGAACTTGCTTTCTTCAATTCCATCTCAACGCAAGCCAAGAAGCAGCCCATAAAAGGAATATGCAAATAGTTACAACACTAAACAGAACCTAAGATACAAATGTGCTGCCAGCTGCCCCAAATAACATAAACAATAAATGCCTCCACATCACTAATTCCTGATATGCAAGGAAATAGACAGGGAAGATTCTAAATTCAAGCCCTGAAACATACTAAAATCACACCACACCTGAGCTACTGGTCTTCAGGGGATCAAAACAAGGATGCTGCTTCCCTCCTGACCCCATTTCCCAGCAAACAAGATGCCAGATCAGAAGTATGGTAGTTGCAATTCTGACCAACCCAGAAGTTCTATTCCTGCATAAAAAGCAGTTCAACTTTCTCCAGTGAGGTTTTTCTCTTTTTATCATGAGATCTCAATTCCCTGTGATTCATTGGAAGCAATAAGGTATCACGTGATTTGTCCAAAATTTCAAACCATCTGATAGAAACTGTAGATTTCCTAGGGGTCAACTTATAAGACTAACATAACAAAGATCAATTTTTCATTTCTTGGGGGCTGAAATTAAATCAATTTACTGTGGTTACATTGGTTATTTGATCAGTATTTGCAGCTATAATGTCTTTGATTAATTTCCTAAAATCTCAATATACGAATGAAAATGAAAATGCATTCTATGGTCTGCATACTTATCTCCAACCCCAATTCATATGTTGAAATCCTCACCTCCAAGGTGATGTGCCACCTTTAGGAGGTTAATTAGGTCACAGATGTAAAGCCCTCATGAATGGGATTAGTGTACTTAAAAGAGCCCAAGAGAGATCTTTCATCCTTTCCTTCTACCACATGAAGACACAGCAAGAAGGTGCCATCCAGGAACCAGGTAAGGGGGCCTCATCAGACACCCAATCTGATGGCACCTTGATCCTGGACTTCTTAGCCTCCAGAACTGGGCAAATAAATTTCCGTGGTTTATAAGCCACCAGTGAAAGGTATTTTTGTTATAGCAGCCTGAGTGGATTAACACATTGAAGACAATATCTTTCAAAACATGTGTTAACTAGACAAAAGTAATTTTAAAGTGTTCTCATTAAACACAAGGTTGAAATTTCCTGAAACATTTTAGAGTATTCAGGAAGCAAAACTACACTCTAGCTTTGTGCAAAAGCTTCCAATTAGAGGGTTGTTTCTTCACTAATATCAAGACTGCAGGGCAGCAATTTTTACTGTATTCCCATCCTTTATAACTCAAAATGTGTTCACCTTCGTTGTCATTAAATAAAGTTTAAAAAACAATTAAGTCATACTTAAGTCCAAATACAGACTCATCCAACAAGACACAAACATTCACTCCATATTTTGAGAGGACTATATTTTAGAAGAACTGATAACTAATTTAGCAAAAACAAAGAAAGGAAACCTTGTTCTAAACACACACTCAAGGCACTCAAGGCTCCACTCCTAGAGCACAGGACCTCCCAGGGACTTTTTTTTGTAACAATGCTGAAGTGCTTCAGACAAGCAGAGAGATGGAGAAACCAGTCAGCATCCACACCAGGTTGTCATTTCTTCTGCTGCCCTTTCCAAGCATGCCAAACCATAGTGTATTATTAACCAGAATATTCTTATGTCTTGATAAAAGCATTTTTTGCCTTCAGTCCTATTACAGGATAACTAATAAAAAGCATTTTCCCCTGGAGAAACTAAGACACGATGAGATTAAAAGTGGACAAAGTCGTATAACTGGTGACTAAGCAAACTAAGCATAATTCATACCTCATTCTTAATTCTATGTTCAATCTACCAAATATTCCATGTTTGCTATTCTATGTGTTAAATGAAATGACCTTAATATTTGAGTTCAATGTAACAGTAGTTTACAACTCTATACTCTTAAAATTATTCTGCATGAAGTGTACTATCAACAAAAAGGTGTCTAAGTGAAAAACACACAAGTCTTTAAAATCTAGTCAGACGGTTTAAAAAGGAAATACATTGCCAGGTGCCGTGGCTCACGCCTGTAATCCCAACACTTTTGGAGGACAAGGTGGGCAGATCACGAGGTCAGGAGATCGAGACCATCCTGGCCAACATGGTGAAACCCCATCTCTACTAAAAATACAAAAATTAGCCAGGCGTGGTGGCACGTGCCTGTAATCCCAGCTAGTTGGGAGGTTGAGGCAGGAGAATTGCCTGAACCAGGGAGTCGGAGGTTGCAGTGAGCTGAGATCGCACCACTGCACTCCAGCCTGGCAACAGTGAGACTCCGTCTGAAAAAAAAAAAGGAAATACATCAATTATTACGATACTATTCACAATCTCAGAACACTTAAATTCCGTGCAATTGTCAATGTAGGGCTGAGCACTAGAGTTCCTGGGTAATTTAGGGCTATACATATTGCCTTTTGCCAAGGGTGGTCCTGTCACCTTAGCTGCGCTTCTATACGTAGGTGAAATCACAGTGATTGTGCCTAAGGAGACCATGAAGATCATACGGAAGCTTCTCAACATGAAGGACAAATAAGCCCAAGGTTTCCTCTCATGAAAGGCTAAAACTTCCTTTATCAAAACTCACAACACTAACACTTTTACAAATCTGGGGTCCCTGAAAGAGTTACTCAAATCAATTAAATTAACTATCATATAACTTCAGTAGCTACTCAAAATAGTCTTCCTTTACAGGCCCTGATCAAGTAACAAAGTTTTCCATGGAGCTTAATGGTTCCTTTTAGATCCTTGTCCATGAACTGGTATTGCACCCCATGCTTACCACCCACAGCTCTCACCACCCCACATTTCCCCCTCCACAAAAAGCTAATAAATTTGCATTCCTGACTCTGAGTTGTATAACTAAGAACCCAAAGACTAACAAAACTCTTACATATGACTAAGCAAAATGATCTAATCAATAAAGTCAAGAAATACAAATGTTTTTAAAAGTAAAATTAACCATCATGAAAACAGGATATCGTGAAGAAGGGGGAACTACAGCTCTAAACACCATCCTTGCAAGTTGCTACCAAGAACCCACATTTTTCTTTAAAGGCTGAAAATCAGCAGTAATAACCCAAAACTATCATGCGCAAAGGTGGTCTTAATAGGTCTTAATAATTAATCTTGGCAGTTTTCCACATATTTATTCTCCTTCTTTGATCTTTTGTTTTACAAAATCGCGCTTGAAAACTTTTACAATTTCTTTCTGGAACCAATTCTGAAATGAAAATGGACTGTAGGTAAAAAAATTTGAGAACCTCCTTAAACAGCAAAAATCACTTCCCTAGCCCCTCCACTGGTTAGAATCACCAAAGTTTTTACAGTGACCCCCTCCCTCTCAGAAATAAAAACAAAAACAAAATGGCCCTTGAAGTTGGACAATTTGGTGTATGTTACATTTAATTTTGTGCTTATACTTAATACCTAAAGTGAAGCAATACAGAGCCCTGGATTTCAAAAACGGAAAAAAGAAAAAAACATTTCCCCGCATTACAAAGAAAATCTATAATCATAATTTATGAGTCATCAACGAAACGCAAATCGTGTGCCACCCCGCCTCTGCCCGGTCAGTCACACACACGCCGCCCCGCCCCCGCGCCGTCAGTCACACGCAGGCCTCGCCCCATCCTGACTCCCAACCCCGCCCCTCGCGCTGTCAGTCTCTTACTCTGGCCCGCGGCTGAACCGGCGGCGCTGACGTCAGCTGGCGACCGCGGCCGCATTCCTAAACAGTTCAGACAAACCCACTGGTGGGAAGCTTCGAAAGCCCTCAGCTGTAGTGAGGAAAGCAAAGGCTTGGCTGGCAGCCAGACTCCTGAGCTCAGCATTTTGTAATGCACTTCCTTTTTATTTAACAGCTTGCATAATGCCCTTAACCCTTCCTTTACCTGCATCACACCTTTAACCCCTTCTTTTCCTGGTCGAACTTCAAAGCAAACTTCAGAACTCGGTCTCCAATAAGGTTTTAATATATTCCTCACCAATTTACAACTGACTGATTTTTAATACTGCTGAAGAGGCAATTTAATTAAACACACATGCTCCCCCTAAACTGCTCACTGTTTCCCCCTTAAAGCAATGTTAATTTTCAAGCAAAGAAATTAAAACAACGTATTTTAAAGCTTTTTTAGACCCCTCCTTCATAATTTATCTTCTTGAAATTATTTTCAAGAGACAACAGCTTCAACTGGTCCAAAACAAAAGGGTACACAGTGACAAAATCTCCCTCCAAACTTGTCCCTCAGTTGCCCTGTTCTCATCCCATGATAAGCTGTTACTTCTCTTGTATTCACCCAGAAGTATTTTAGTGATACATAAGGAAATACACATATATTCTATTTTCTCCTTTTGTAAATGGTAAACTCTATATACATGCTGTTCTCTACTTTGCTTCCTTATTCTTTTTTAGAATTGCATGGAATTCCGCAATTTAGCAGTCCTCTATATATGAGCATTTAGGTAATTTCCCATCTTTTTGCTATTACAAATAATGCTGGTGTGAAAATCTTGTATGACTGTCTCTCTAGAATAAATTCCTAGATGGGAAATTGTTACATCAAAACAAACACATGCATTTGTAATTCTGAGAAGTACCAGCAAACTACCCTCCACTGAGACTGTACCTTTTACCCTCCCATCAGCAGTGCAGGAGGATGCCTATTTCCCTCATGCAAATCAGGCTGTCCCAGAATTCAGATAAGAGGCTCTCTCTCAAGCTTATTTTTAGAAAACAGATCTGTGAAAAATTGTATCTTAGTGTAGTCTTAATTTACATTTCTCATATTGTGAATGAAGTTGAGCATCTTTTTATATATTTTAGGAGCCATTTGTATTTCTCTGTGAACTGTTAAATCATCACTTTTGCCCATTTTTCTATTTGTTCATCATTTTCTTACTGCTTTGTAGGAGCTTGTTTTTAGAAAAGCAGCATTTTGTGTATGATGACACTTTGAAAGGTCTTTTTAAAATATTTTAAGAAAATTAGCTCTTTGTGACATGATTTGTGAAAATTTTCTCCAGTTTGGTAAATTCATCTGTTTCATGGTTTCTGCCACAAAGAAATGTAGGGATTTTTATATAGCTGAATTGTTACCAATCTATTCTTTCATGGATCTTGGTTACTGTTATTAGACTGTTACTCCCCATGCAGTTTGTAGAATAATTTTCCAGTGATTTCTTCAAATATCTGTATATTTTCAGTTTTACCTTTCAATATTTAGAGTCTGTACTTTTTTTCCTAGATATATATCCACTAGTTCCAACACTAATTGAATAACCTATCTTTTCTCACTAATTTGAAATGCTACCTTTATCATATTCAATAATTTCTCTTATGTAAAAGTGGAGCTCAGAGGAATTTTATGCTTCACTTATATCAGTGATAATTTTAAAATCTGGTATAAAGTAAGATGTTTTCCATGGACAACACGATCCCATTTCAATAAATAAATTTCAGACTTGTGGAACTGTGTTTGTTATTTTTAAATGAAACTAAATCCTTTTTAAGATTTCTGAGAGCCCGGGCACAGTGGCTCACACCTGTAATCCCAGCACTTTGGGAGGCTGAGGTGGGTGGATCACCTGAGGTCAGGAGTTCGAGACCAGCCTGGCCAACATGGCAAAAGCCGTCTCTACTAAAAATACAAAAATTAGGCAGGCATGGTGGCGGGCGCCTGTAATCCCAGCTACTCAGGAGGCTGAGGCAGGAGAATTGCTTGAACTTGGGAGGCGGAGGCTGCAGTGAGCGGAGATCACGTCACTGCACATAAATAAATAAATAAATAAATGATTTCTGAGATAAATAATAGTATCATATGCCACCTTTAAAGATTTAGGCTTTTTGAAAACAAATATCCACTCAAAATATTACTTCTGGGGCTGGGCGCAGTGGCTCACGCCTGTAATTCCAGCACTTTGGGAGGCCAAGGCGGGTGGATCATGAGGTCAGGAGATCAAGACCATCCTCCTGGCTAACACACAATGAAACCCCGTCTCTACTAAAAATACAAAAAATCAGCCGGGTGTGGCGGTGGGCACCTCTAGTCCCAGCTACTCGGAAGGTTGAGGCAGGAGAATGGCGTGAATCCGGGAGGCAGAGATTGCAGTGAGCCGAGATCATGCCACTGCACTCCAGCCTGGGTGACAGTGAAACTGTCTCAAAAAAAAAAAAAAAAAAAAAGAAGTATTACTTCTGACCAATTATGACAGATTTTTAGTCTTCATAGACTTCATATAATTACCAGAAAGATGTAAAATGTTGAAAACATTATTAAAGCAAAATTTTGATATAGACTGTAGACAACTTTGCCTTTTAATATATTCTTTAAGGAAAAATGAGTGAGGAATGAAGATGATCTAGTCCTTTCAACTAATTTTTACCTTTCTTTCAATATCTGTTAGGAATTACTACACCAGGTCCCTATAAAATTTCTAGACTTTGGCTGGGTGCTGGCGGCTCATGCCTGTAATCCCAGCACTTTGGGAGGCCAAGGCGGGCAGATCACGAGGTCAAGAGATCGAGACTATCCTGGCCAACATTGTGAAACCCCGTCTCTATTTAAAAATACAAAAATTAGCTTGGCATGGTGGCGTGCACCTGTAGTCCCAGCTACTCAGGAGGCTGAGGCAGGAGAATCGCTTGAACCCAGGAGGCAGAGGTTCAGTAAGCTGAGATTGTGCCACTGCACACCAGCCTGGGCGATAGTAAGAGACTCTGTCTCAAAAAAAAAAAAAAAAAAAAAAAAAAAAAAAAAAAAAAAAAAAAAAAATTCTGGGCTTTACATTTATGTAAACCATCATACTGATAAACAAGTAATATACTATTAATATATTAAGTATACAAATGTTTTCAGCTTTAGTAGATGTTAAAAGACAGTGATATGCAATAATGATCAGTTGCTGAAAAGAGCAGAACCAGTTTTGAATGGCACCTCATAAGGTTAGGCAGGTGGTTCCCTAAAGAGATAGCAAAATGACATAGACCTGCAGACATAAAGTTTAAAGTATCTGTGTGTTAATGGGGGAGGCCAAGACTGGAAGGAAGAGAAATTCTGCCAAAGCACGGAGAAGCCTCCAACCCTGAGATGCAGAAGACCCTAATACAGCTCAGGCTGTGTACTGAATGACAAGGTTATCATTTATTTCACAGTAGTCCCAAGCCCCAGACCTCACAGGACCACAGACTATGTACATAAAGAAAAAGTCTTCAAAGGTATTTTCTTTGTGTGATACATATACATGCACATACATATTTTTAAGGTTCTGAAATAGAATTCAAATAAAAGACTTTAATCTTTCAAATAATATGTGGTGCTACAATTATTTTTATGGAGCTACTCTTTTAAACTCTGAGCCCCTTTCCATATAGAAACTATGACACTGAGAATAAAGTCCAAACAGAAATGACTTTCAAACTCTTGACACTCTGTCCCTAATCTACTCTTCTACTCTTGTGTTTTACAGAGCCTACACTTTGGCCTTATGGAAGCAAAGCCTGCTGTTTTTCAAACATGCCTGTTGTCTTTGCTCAAGTTTTCCTGTATCTGGACTATCCTCCCAAGAACAGAAAATACCAATCTCTAACACAGATCTTCTCTCATCTTTTAAAGGCTCAGCTCAAATGCCACCTCCATAATTTCTTCCTCCTCTGAGGAGTTAGCCCCTCATAAAGTCTATTAGCCTCTCCATGATGATAATGGTAGTTGTGGTGAAGAATGTAAAAGAGAAATGCCATCAAAATATATTTAAATTCTCACTAATACAAAGATGAAAGAAACTATACTCCACTAGACAGCCCACTACAAAGAAGAAAAATGTAGATCCTATTTATTTTAAAAACCTAGTTAAGACATCCCACTTATGTGAACAAAGTATACATTTTGTATTAATCCCATCTTTGGGGGTTGGAGGTTACCAGTATACCCACGGTATGTTCAAACACAGCTTTCCATCAACAAATTAAAAGGAATATAAAAGAAGACAAAATACACCTTAAATACAGCTATTATAGCAACTAACCCCCACAACAGGATAATTACAGTTAAGTTCAACTGGTCTCTCACTCTTAGAAGCTCTGGCTTTTGGTTCAGGAACACTTGGTATTTATGGCCCTATTTGTCATACTGTAAGCCCAATCATTTCTGCTACTGGTATTGACTCCTATAACTTAGGACCCTGACTTCCAAAGGTTAGAGTGGGAAACATATCCTACAGCTCTCCAATCTAACTGGGCATCAAAATTACCTGCATAACTCAAGATTCTCAGGACTCAAGCCCCAGACTTCCTTAAGTATAATAGCTAAACATGGGGCCTAAGAATTCTATTTTATAAATACAACCAAAAACCAAAAGACAGATAAACAACCCTCCCTCCCTAGGTGATTGGGATGTTTGGAAAATGAGAAGATGGGGCAGAGCCATGAAAGGAACAAGGAGGCTAAAGGAGGCGGTGAAATCCTTCTCCTCTCTTGGACTTACCTTCTCTCTCCTACTTCTCTCCCAGCAAACAAAGAGGCAGCTACTGGCAGAAAATAACAGCAAGAGCAAAAGCTATAGCAACAGTGGCTACAGAACTTTTCTCTTTAAAGTTCATCTTCCCTCCTCTACCATAAGGTCCACTGCCTACCAACAAATCCTAACCAAAGAAAGCAAAACAGGGATGGGAGTTTGCCTTGAGAGGTGGTAGCCAAGGCTTAGAAGAACTGGAGACAATGTGAACTTCAAGAGGGCGATGGCAGCCCTTTGAAATTTTTCACCTGCCTCAATTTATGCCATTCTTTCCCCTAAAGATCAGAAAGTAAATGAAATTTAACCTCTGGGAACAAGGGGAAAAAATGCAATCATTTTAAGAATGCAACTGGTAAGTGAGGAAACAGGAAGGAAAGTTTTCCTGTGGTATAAAAAATACTTTTTTTAAAATCCTGGCTAATACAGTGAAACCCCATCTCTACTAAAAATACAAAAATTAGCCGGGCGTGGTGGTGGGCACCCGTAGTCCCAGCTACGCAGGAGGTTGAGGCAGGAGAATGGCGTGAACCCGGGAGGCGGAGCTTGCAGTGAGCCAAGATAGCGCCACTGCACTCCAGCCTGGGCGGCAGAGCGAAACTCCGCCTCAAAAAAAAAAAAAAAAAAAAATCTTTTTCTAAATCTCCCAGGATGGCTACTGAAGAGACCTCAAGAAATCACCTAATTCATCTCTGGCCAGACAAGACTACAGTTAAACTATCCAAGGAAGGCTACTCAAAAATATACTTCAGGGACTGAATTCCCACATAATTTAATTTCCTCACTGTCAAAAACATCACTTAATTATCAAGCAGCTCCCGAGATTGAAAACTAAGAGCTGTGCATTAAAAACTGCTTCCTCTTATGACAAAAATCTACACTGGCCAGAAAAAGTTTTCAACTCACACGCAAAGAGTCTAAGCATAAATTATTTTGTACGATTCCAGAATCTTGTTTACAGACGTGTATTCCCTTCTGATTTTATTCAAAAGATTCTCTTTTCTTTTCCAAGTGTGCTTTCTAAATCTGAAGACAAAGTGTTCCTTTTCCCAGGCTCCTTCTTCCCTGGCCTCCATGTGATGAGGCACCCATGCGAGAAATAAAGGAGCTATAGGGCTCATAGTGGTTTTAGTTGTTAGTCTGTGAAAGGCTGAAGTTGCTAGCTGCATATGGATTAGAATTTTCCTGTTTACAATGGTTCCCTGCTCTATAATAAGAGAAACAGGACTGACCACAGGTCACATGGTTTAGAAATCTTAGGCCATTTTTTACATTTTAATTTTTCTAAATAACATGGCTTTAAGAGCCCAAGAGAGTTCTAAACCCTAAAAACTCTATACTTTCGGTAAGCAAGAACTGGACCCCAGGGAATAATTACTCAATTTTAAATGGCTGCCTCAATTGGAGGATTTTTAAAATAAATCCTGCTGATGGTTTCAAGATAGTCTTAAAGGACTAGAGTTACCTCAAGTAAGCTATCAAAGACATGCGTCCTCAATTAAGTCTGAAATCTTTGTTTCTTCTAAATCAGATGTGTAAACTTGGCAAGTGACATCCATTTGTGAATAGCACATTACTCCTGGTGCAATGCACAATTACTCTCTTAATTTTACCATGAGATCCAGAGTTAGATATATGCATTTACCCCCATATTACCTAAGTGCAAAACATAAGAGCAGAGATTTTTGTTCGATTTGTTCATGTGTGCAAATCATTAGCAATTAGTGAATGCTACACAATTAAATTATATACAAAAATGAGTTAATTTCTCTCATTCATTTAGATACAAGGTTCAACTATAAATACAGTGAAATATAAATAAGACATTATGCCCAACAATGCAAATTCTAAATATTCCCATAGGGACAAAGTAATAATTATTGTGGGAATGACAACTTTAAATTTCCTAAGTTGTTATTGGATACAACTGGATACTTAACCTTTAAGGTGCAAAACCTTATATTGGAGTTCCAGTTTCCACATTTAGCCCTAAAGCACTGGAATCTAGAAACCATACAGTATCTTATTCTCTGAAGAAAATTAGTCATTAAAAACACCTTCATTTTGTTAGTTTCTGGACATAGTACTTCCTGTTTTTCTTCCTGGAGGGAAAAAAAAACTAGAATCTCTGGAATCCATGCTACAAAAGTTTTAACTTAAGTCTATACTTCAAGCAATTAAGGTTTCATATAAATCAGAAGACAATCTAGTTAAAATAGAATTCCAACTATAATGAGTGACATAACGGCAAAATTCCATTGTAGTTTTAAAAGATCTATTGTAACTAAAAGCCACATTAGAACTTCAAGCATTTATGGATATATCTTCAAATTCATTCTCTCCATTGAATCATTCCTTCCCCTAAATGTACTTAAAATTTTTATAGTCATCTTTTCTAAGGTTCTTTAATTCTACGGAGTGTGTGCTCTATTTGTTGCTTGATACTTTACACTAAAGGGCATCCATCTCAAACACAGAAATATCTACTAACTGTTACCACAAACTCAGGATGTACATGTTCCATTAACGACATTTTAAAGGTGACAAGATAAGAAATCATTCCTTGAATTTTGTCCCATATTTAGGACTTGCAGAATATTTTCTTTTTCAGTCTCTCCTTTTACCCCTGGAGCTAGGGCGAAAAAAAAGAGAACAAGTATCAGTGTGGATGCTGCTAACATAAGCACACAAATATGCAAGTACTTGGCGGGAGGAAGAAAAGGGGAAGGACAAAAGAAATGACAGCAGGGAGAGGAGACTGGTCTTGCTGATTCATAAAATGCTTGGCTTAATGGGACATTTGGGCAGTGATATTATTTTGAAAACATTTATGCTAAAGTTTCTTTTGTAGTACATCAAATTAAGAAAAGGACATATAGTTTGATGCAACTAAGTATATTACAAAGATCAAGTTACAAAACACAACAATGCAGATATGGCCTACCCTATAAACTATCTCCATGTCAAACCCTGACACCTCTCTTTAGACAGATAATTTATGTAGTATTTCTGATGCACCATTATCCCATTACATTCTTATACAGTATGCTTGCTATTTGTCAGGCAAATGCCATTCAAATTTTTTTAACCTATTTCATATACCTCAGAATACATGAGATATTTTATGAAACCTCATAATAAAGGGTAACTATATACCCTTTATTTTCTAAAATGTAATTTTTCAACATACAACATCCATCAGGATATCTGGAGTAACACTTCAGTATGTCTCTCTTTATTAATTGCTTTTTAAACTTTATCTCCAACAGAATATTTTAAAATGTCTAAAGTTATAGTCTTTTGAAAAACCTTGGCATGTATTTGTAGCGGTACCTCTGGAAAAAAGACTGGAAACCTTCTTAATTTAAGAAATTTCTTCCTTCTGTTACTCCACCACCATGACCACCCCAACTCCCATTTAGCACTCAGGACTAGGCACTCCAGGTCAGGAAATCATGGGGAGATTGTGAATGTAAAAAAAAAAAAAAAAGAAAGAAAGAAAAGAAAAGATGGGTGGGGTTGGTGGCAGTATTAATAACGACCACTAAAGCAAAAACTAACTAGAACATAATAATCGTCGGGGGGGAAATAGCTAACACCACTAAATCCAAATGTGTATAAACACAAAAACAAATACAGAATTTTCAAAATAGAAGACGATAAGTTAATGAGAAAACAAACTGAGTTCAAGACTTCAGAGCAAGACAAATTACATCTAAATTACATCTAACCAAGAATAACAACACATTGTTATAATAGGAGCCTGGAAACACTGTCAGGGTTCCCCACCAGTCAAATACAGACAGTAGAAAGACCCCAGCAGTTTACCACAAGAGCCTCTACTTGACTTTGCCCTGGTCAACGTTTTCATCAATCACTTGAGATGGACTCAAATGTATGATCAGTGAAGATAATAAGGAGACAACAGCCTGACAGGATCACTAATTCACAGAGCAGATGAAAGGTTCAGAACAATTCAGCAGGCAGAACAAGGAGCAGATATAAAATAACTCACAAAAGGAAGAAAAAATATAAAGTACTGCCAAGGGCCAAAGAAATAAGCTGCCCATCTATAACATGAGGCCTTGCTTATGAGCAATCAATCCATGTGAAATAAAACATCAAGGATGTCACAGACAGACGCTGTCTATAAAAGACACCAATAACAACAAAAAATCAACTTGGGCTGTACTCATGAAATTACAGTTTTTAAACCTTCTTAGCATGCCCTGTGCTGCTCACATCCTATCTGAAGTATATGCTTTTCTGAGAATCACATTTTTAAAGTGGCAATGAAAAACTGGAACATTTCAGGAAAGCTAGCATAATTGTGAAGGGTCTGAAATCACATCAAAGAGGGAGGGAGGGCAGACAGAGCTTTTGCAGCATAACTGGAAAGAGAACTGACATAATTCTTGTTCAATATCTAAAGATTTGTCACACAAAAGATGAAAAACATAAAATTAGGACTACAGGAGGGCAAGGAATGCATACACTATGAAAAGCTACCTAATATTAAGTGGCTCCAAACTACCTTGAAAACCAACAGTTCCCCATCTCTAGAGTGGAAGCCAAGCAAAGGCTGAACACAGACAAATGGAGATGGAATAGCGACCTGTCAAGGCTGCTTCAAAGATCATGTCCATGCTCTTTAGGAGGGTTGCACAAAGCTACTTCCAACCCTGTGATTCTGTAATTCTGGAGATCATCTACACCCCCGAGTGTACAGGTAGAAAAACTAAAGCCAGATC
Source organism: Rhinopithecus roxellana (assembly GCF_007565055.1). Taxonomy (NCBI): domain Eukaryota; kingdom Metazoa; phylum Chordata; class Mammalia; order Primates; family Cercopithecidae; genus Rhinopithecus; species Rhinopithecus roxellana. Next base: position 54,326,736 of record NC_044551.1, on the reverse strand, counting down.
TGCAAACTGCCTTGTTTTAGTTGTAACAATCATTAAACAGCAAAACCAGGACTAGAGGGCAGTTTTCCAGGGTCCCAGATTTGTGCTCTTTACTCTGTTCCATTCTTTTCACTCCAGGTATCAGGCCAACCTGACCAGGCCACCTACAGAGGAAGCATTTTCTTCTTACAAGTTCATTCAGACGTAGGAAGTAGAAATTGGAGAAACCAATTACAGTGTTTAGGATAAGAGATTTTGGTTGTTTTTCATTTCTTTTTGTAATGTTCATAGTTACTCAGATAGCCCAAGAAACACCAACCCTGAATGTACACTGATACTGTACATGTGTCCCCACTAAGAATTTAGTTCTGAGGGTTTTGTAACCAGAGGATTCTGGTCCCTCAGGAACACGAAGATGAAGCCTCACTGTGCTTAAACCTTCTGTCCAACTCAGTAAGTGTTGACAGATTCTGGAAAAGGCAAAAAAAGATCTTATGTTTTCACCTCAGTCAAAAGACAGAGATGGAATCTTTTCTGGTAAATAAAAAGGAGATTTCACTATGTGAGATAAACTGGAATGCCAATGTTAGTAATTTTCTCAATGAAGTCACATATTAGGATTTAATCCATATTTAGACAAATTCAGTGTTTTCAAATAAAATACATTTTTCAAATAATAGATATATTTTAAAAAAACAAAAAAAAAAACAAAAAACAAACAAACAAAAATATACACAGCCAGGCGCAATGGCTCACACCTGTAATCCCAAACTTTTGGGAGGCTGAGGCGGGCGGATCACCTGAGGTCAGAAGTTTGAGACCAGCCTGCCCAACATGATGAAACTCCATCTCTACTAAAAAAATACAAGAATTGGCCTGGCGTGGTGGCATGCGTCTGTAGTCCAAGCTACTTGGGAGGCTGAGGCAGGAGAATCGCTTGAACACAGGAGGCAGAGGTTGCAGTGAGCCAAGATCACACACTGCACTCCAGCCTGGGTGACAGAGTGAGACACTGTCCCAAAAATAAATAAATTAAATAAATAAACAAACAACTATACACAACTAATTCTCCTTCAGCCCCCGCACTACCACTTCGCCATAAGCTCGAGGTCATCCTTCCATCTCTCATTAAAAAGCATCCTAATGACACTAGTACACGAATTCAGTTTGCTTCATAACTCAGAGAAATTTATTCTCAGAACTGAAATCATACAATGTTTACTTTAATCCTAAAAATCAAAATTGTAATGAACCTCTGCTGGGGCTAATCAGGCACCACAATACTGTGCTATGCACTTTATAAGCATGTTGATAAATATTTTTACCAAATTTTACAGATGAGGAAAAATGAGGTTCCAAGAGATTAAGTTATTTGCCCAGGGTCAAGAGTTACTAAGTGCTGGAACCAGGATTCATATGCAGAACTTCAGGCCCCCAAATCTTAAGCACTATACAACACTGCCTGGCTAGTTGCTCAAGGAGAGCTGACGCTACAAAGGCAGCAGTCCCCAGCCTTTTTGGCACCAGGGACTGGTTCATGAAAGACAATTTTCCACAAACTAGGGGTAGGGGGATGGTTTCAGGATGAAACTGTTCCACCGCAGATTATCAGGTATTAGATTCCCATAAGGAGAGTGCAACCTAGATCCCTTGCATACGCAATTCACAATAGGGTTCACCCTCCTATGAGAATCAGAATCTCTGCTGATCTGACAGGAGGCGAAGCTCAGGCGGTAATGCTCAATTGCCCGCCACTCACCTCCTGCTGTGTGGCCCAATTCCTAACACGCCAGGGACCCATAGGGTTCCATGGCCCAGGAGGTTGGGGACCCCTGCTGTAAGGCTCCACGCACGCAACAACTGGAACCACAGCAAGTGAGAAGGCCCAAGATCACTTAAGAGTTTCACAGGTATCAGATGGCAAGAAGTCCCATTCTCTGAAATACTATTGAGAACCTGTTTTGCAACGAGAGGCTTACAGGGCAGCAGGGAAGACGAAGTCTTCATTTCATAGGCATGAAAATGATACTCCTTTTGTTTTGAAGGTAAAGTGGGAAGTCTCTTAATAGTTACACTAATAGGTAAATTTCATTTCTTTCTGTGTTAGGCACTGGGACCAAATTCCTTTTCTGTTCCCTCTCAATGTGGATTAAGTAGATTTGGACCATACAGCCCATTCTCTACATTTGGAGTCAGTGAGCTAAACAGGCAACAAGGACTCCATGCCCTTCAGAAGTCATTCAGAACAAAAGATTTAAATCAAAATTTAGGTGGAGATAACGTCCATGCTAAAATTTTAGGAGTCATTTAACATTTTCCTTCAGTATGTTTGATTATATTTTTCAATGTGTGTGCTACTTTTGGAATTCTTTTAAAGGCTCATGTTTTTAAAACAAATAAAGTAACCTGCCTCTTAAAAAAAAAAGTAGTAGTAGTCACTCAAAACAGTTTGGCTGTCACTGATGGGCTGTGCATGCCACAGTCCCTGGAGGACCCCACTGCAGGGCTGATGATTCACAGCACATGCAGACCAACAAAAACAAACTGCCATTTTTCTCCCAAATGAGGATTTATAGTCATGATTGCCACCCTCTGGGGGCACTTCACTGACTCCCTAATATAACACTCAAGGTGAATCTGATTAAAATCAAATTTGTCAGTGGTAAATCCAATATATTTAAATTTAAGAAAATTCATTTTGATTACATAAAAACATTTTTATAAGATGTTTTAGATATGTATACAGTATTACACATAACTGGGATAATGTTTTTGGGGGATAGGAAGGTACAGCCTGAACTAATTTAATGGTTTTTAGATTGAGTCTAAACCAATGTCCAAAAGTGAAAAACCTGGTTATTTTGTACAACAAACAAATTCTGGCAAATATTGACAATATGGCAACAGAACTGAGTTCTAGTTCCACGTCTTTTCTTACTGTTGAATATTGAATATTGGGACAATCATGGGTAAGTCATTACCCTCTCTGAGAGACAGTTCCCTACCTAACCTGTAAATTGATAACAATCATTTTAAACTCTGTAAGGGCAAACAAATTTATTGTTATTATGTTTATAATACTCCTAAGAGAATAACTATGTCCACTTCAACAATTTAATAAGGAATATCTGGAAGACATTAGAAAGATAATTTATTTAACTCCCCCTTCTCCCAAAAAAATCTGTGTTTTCTGTATATTTTTTATTTAGCAACAGGTAAAAATTTTAACCAAAAACTTAATTTTAAAATGTTTAATTAATTTTTAAGTGTAGATAACCTGCCAACCTTGGTAAACTATTTAAACCAGGCCAACATGAATGAAGCTAGAATACAACACTATGCCATTGAAAAAAGAATCTGCCACCAACACTGCCATCTTACATTTGTTCAGAATTTCCAAGTTAAATACAATGTTTTATTCACGTTTGAATGAAAACATTCAATTATCTCTTTTTTTTTTTTTTTTTTTTTTGGTTTTTTTCCTACAGACGGAGTCTCGCTCTGTTGCCAGGCTGGAGTGCAGTGGCATGATCTCGGCTCACTGCAACCTCCGCCTCCTGGTTCAAGTAATTCTCCTGCCTCAGCCTCCCGAGTAGCTGGGATGACAGGCGTGCGCCACCATGCCCAGCTAATTTTTGTATTTTTAGAAGAGACGGGGTTTCACCATGTTGGCCAGGATAGTCTCAATCTCTTGACCTTGTGATCCACCCGCCTCAGCCTCCCAAAGTGCTGGGATTACAGGCGTGAGCCATCGCACCTGGCCAAAAAACATTCAATTCTCAAAATAAATATGCACGGTCAGGAAGGTTACATGTTGTTGGGATAATTTTACAAATGAGGAAGATGAAGGTGATAAAGGTAAGTAATAGATTCAAAGCCCACAGCTAGCAGTGGTGGTATAAGTAGAAGCCAAACCTAGCCTTCTGGTTCACCCTGCCCAAGATCATGCCTGCCTCCAAACACCAGACTGTACTTTCCAATCTCGGTTTATCTGTAGACTTGTACAGAAGCACAAACTCTCCAGATCTTTTCGTTTCTAAGCAATATAGCGATCTAATAAATGATTTAGAATGCCTTAAATCAATACCTCCCATTTAAAAAAAAAATGTAGAGCTTAATAAAGTATTCAAAGTCAACGGCCCACTACACCCCAACCCCGACTGAGTAAAGCAATTTTCTTTACTCCATCTGAATAATTTTGTAGGAAAATAAATTCTCTGAGAACACTTTAATATCAGATAACTAATGTAGTTCATGGCCTATTGTGGCTTACTTATAAAACTTTGCTTAAAAGGACAAGTGAACAGAATGTCTTAATTTATAAATTAGAAATTATAAACATTAATCTTTCCTGATATATCAAAAGACAGAGATTTTTAACCAAGTGTTTTTCAATTTTTGAAATCCATTTTGTTTTAAACTCATATTTTTAAAAAATAAGTTACTAAGCTATCATCATGTGTGTAGCCCTGTGCTCATTTAATCAATTAAACCATTGAATTTTATCTTAACTCTGATATTGCTTAACTCAGTATTCAAAAATGGCACCCTGATAGATCCATATCTGTGTACAGGTATGAATGGGGGGAAAAAAATCAATGCATAGCAAATGGCCTTTTTTTGCACTGCACAAAGACTGCTCTTAACTCTTTACATAGCCTGCTGTCTGTCCTGTCTTGGGCTGTCAGGCAAGACTGGGCAAGGACACACCCACTGCCCCCCACCAATACACCTTTGTACCTTCACCTGGTTGGACCATCTAGAGAAGTCATCTTAGCACTGAGAAATTACACAATCTGACTGAAATTGTGCCCCCTTTATTAAAGGATTCTTTCTGCTCACCTTCCAGGCCATGAGAGCACTGAAGGGAAGACGAGTTGCATTATAAATGTACCCCCTCTGGTACTAATGCTTAACACATCCCCTAACTTATAAAAGTGATTTTATAACTCCCCAAAATGGGCACAATGGGCTATCATTTTGTTCATGACTGTGCCCATAAATCAAAGCACAGAGCTAATTAAAGCCTCATGATGGCAGTCTTCTGTCCCCAGAGGATCAAGTTCAACTCCTCACCATGGCACACAAGGTCCACTATGGTCTGACCTGCTTCTACCATCTCCTCGCCTGCACCACCCTCCTCTAACACTTGGTACCCACTGTAGCAGCTGTGCAGAATCTGAATTGGAAAAAGGGGATAACTGTTTCACACTCCTACATTTTTACACAAGCTTTACTTGCTGCCTAGAATGCCTTTCCATACCCCCTCCTCTGGCCAACCACCTGTAAGCCCTCCTAACAGTATTTGCCTTGTTAATTCCTTTCATTTGCCATTACTGAATCTAAGTGTCCCTTTCTCTTTTGGACAACTTCACAGATCCCCAGGAAGAACTGATAATTTCCCCCTCATATATACCATACACACCATTCAGAGTGTACTTAATGTGCTGTCAATCAAGTTACATGCTTTGAAGTCATCTTACTTTCCACCCAGTGAGCCCCAAGAAGATGGGGAAAAGGTCTGAGTCAGCTCTGAATTCCCAGGGCTCACCCAGTGCTGGTATAAATCAAACAGTCAATACTGGAGGAAGAATTAATATTGCTTAGCAGGCCAGGTAATTCTTCGCATTCTGGGGGTGCCAGGCTGTAAGCAGTCAGGACTTGGCTGAGTCTTCACTCCCAGCCCTGGAGAAGACACTGCCTGACATCCCAGGGCACACGTCCAGAGACAAGGGCACACTCTCCCAAAAAGGAGCACTCCAAGTGGGATGTGCCAGACAAGGAAAGAGTGAGGAGGCAGACACTGCACCAGTACTTCTTGGGATTACTGGTGCAACCTAAGGGATGGGAATTTTCTTTCAATCATAAGAGCTTGCCTTTTATCTCAATTTATATGACTTTATCTCCTACATTCATCAGTAAATGGCTGCTCTGTAACAGAAATAATTTAATCCAACAGAGCATCAATATAAATATTCCCCAAACTAAAATAAAGTCCTTACCTATGCAAAATTCAACCAGCCAACAATGTTCCTATCCCACCCCTACCACTAGCACACTCCACATACTTTGACTCGGGGGTTGCTTGCTTCTACTGTATACATCACATAATAAGGTTGGTTATATTGTTTCCAAGTCCTCTGTAGATTAAAAGCAGCATATTTAGAAAAGAGGTAAAGAAGAAGACAAAAAAAGTTACAAAAAACCAGACCCAAGAACCCTTGGTCAGTCTAGTGATCTGAATGATTTCTGCCCTACTGGATGCACAATACATTCCATCTAAAAGTACATTTTTTTTTTTTTTTTTTTTTTTTTTGAGATGGAGTTTTGCTCTGTCACCCAGGCTGGAGTGCAATGGCATGATCTTGGCTCACTGCAACCTCTGCGCCCCCAGTTCAAGTGATTCTCCTGCCTCAGCCTCCTGAGTAGCTGACATTACAGACATGCACCACCATGGCTGGCCTAAAAGTAGGTTTTTAAAGGCACAAATTATCAGCTTTCTAGGGGTGCTGACTATAAAAAATTAAACATTTCTCAATATATTCCTATAAAGCATAACTATATGTAAAATAAAATTTTATAAGCAATTCTACTTCTAGAAATTTGTCCCCAGAATGTAAGTGGGCAAGATGAATACACCAATATGTTTAGTGTAGAACTGTTCGTACTAGTGAAAAACTAAATACTAAAGGTATTGAGAAACAGATTATATATATATATATGAACACAACATGGCCATTTTTAGATCATATTCATTAACATGGGAAAATAGCCAAAGTATTGAGTTAAAAAATAAAGGCTGATGGGCTGGGTACGATGGCTCAGTGGCTCACACCTGTAATCCCAGCACTCTGGGAGGCCGAGGTGGGTGGATCACCTGAGGTTGGGAGTTTGAAACCAGCTTGACCAACATGGAGAAACCCTGTATCTACTAAAAACACAAAATTAGCTGGGGGTGGTGACACATGCCTGTAATCTCGGCTACTTGAGAGGCTAAGGCAGGAGAATCACTTGAACCCAGGAGGTAGAGGTTGCGGTGAGCTGGGATTACGCCACTGCACTCCGGCCTGGGCAACAACAGTGAAACTCCATCTCTCTATCTCTCTCTCTCTATATATATACACACACACATATATATACATACACACACACACACACACATATATATATATAAATGCTGGTAAACAGAATGTGAAGTTATACAATTTCACTCACATTGTATCATGAGAATGACACATGTGTGTATGTTTTGGTATGTGCATGTGGGCGCACATGTACGCATATTATCAAACTGTTAAGAGTGACAACTCCTGTCTCACCAAACTGTTAACCGTGATTTTTGCTCCTTCACAATTTTCTATGTTGCCTAAATTCCCTACAGAAAGATAGATTTTCACATAATCATTTAAAAAAAATTTTTAAAGACATACTCCAGAACAGGCATATTCATCACGAACGCCACTTTACAGGATAAAAGATACAGAAGAAAAAGGTATACAGATGAATGTCTGTAGCCAGTTTGGATGCAACTACCATGTGTTGCTTTCCATCTTTCTCCAATACTAGAGAAATCAGCAGAAAGCTCTAGACTTATCACTGCAAATTCATCAACACTACTAGAAAACACAACATTGAAATTAGAGTATCTATACATAAAGATATCTCACATAACACTTCAGTCACCCTATCAATTTCACAGTTTCTTAGTTCTATCTGGAAGAAGTACTTCATCAAATTTTCAATGTCAAAACACGAATGCATGCCAGTCTATGAGGGAAATAGAGTCTTGAAGGAAAATATATGCAAAATGAAGGTAGACCTGTAAAAGCCCACTGGATGGCAAAGAGGATCCCTGGCTCAAAAAGTTTTGAAAATACCATTCTTTGCTCTACTGGCGGGATTTGATGGCGTGATGTCTCACAGAAAGTTCTCCGTTCCCAGAGATGGGTCCCTCGGCTTCCTGACTCAGAAGCGCAGCAGCAAGCATCATGGGAAGGTGAAGAGCTTTCCTAAGGATGACCCTTCCAAGCTGGTCCACCTCACAGCCTTCCTGGGATACAAGGCTGGCATGACCAACATCGTGGAGGAAGTTGACAGGCCAGGATCCAAGGTGAACAAGAAGGAGGTGGTAGAGGTTGTGACCATTGTGGAGACACCACCCATGGTGGTTGTGGGCATTGTGGGCTATGTGGAAACCCCTCCAGGCCTCCAGACCTTCAAGATCGTCTTGGCTGAGCACATCAGTGATGCATGCAAGAGGCATTTATATAAAAAACTGGCATAAATCTAAGAAGGCCTTTACCAAGTACCACAAGAAATGTCAGGATGAGGATAGAAAGAAGCACCTGGAGAAGGACTTCAGCAGCATGAAGAAGTACCGCCAACTCATCCGCGGCATTGCCTACACCCAGATATGCCTGCTTCCTCCATGCCAGAGGAAGGCCCACCTGATGGAGATCCAGGTGAAGGGAGGCACCATGGCCAAGAAGCTGGACTGCGCTTGCAAGAGGCTCAAGTAGCAGGTACCTGTGAAACAAGTGTTTGGGCAGGACAAGATGATCAACGTCATCGGGATGACCAAGTGCAAAGGCTACAAAGGGGTCCCCAGTCGCTGGCACACCAAGAAGCTGCCCCGCAAGACCCACTGAGGCCTGTGCAAGGTGGCTTGTATTGGGGCCTGTATCCTGCCCCTGTGGCATGCGTTTGGCAGAAAGGCTACCGTCACTGCACTGAGATCAACAAGATCTGTAAGATCAGCCAGGGATCCTTTATCAAGGACAGCAAACTGATCAAGAACAATGCCTCCACTGACTATGACCTGTCTGACAAGCCACCCTCTGGGTATCTTTTTCCACTAGGGTGAAGTGGCCAATGACTTTATCATGCTGAAAGACTGTGTGGTGGACACCAAGAAGCGAGTGCTCACTCACCCTTCGCAAGTCCTTGCCAGTGCCGAACCGACTAAACGGCAGGCTCTGGAGAAGACTGACCTGAAGTTCACTGACACCACCTCCAAGTTTGGCCATGACTGTTTCCAGACCATGCAGGAGAAGACAGCATTCATGGGACCACTCAAGAAAGACTGAATTGCAAAAGAAGAAGGAGCTTAATGCCAGGAACGGTTTTTGCAGTTTGTGGGGTCTTAAACGTTATTTTCCACTAGAAAAAAAATATACCATTTTTGAGATAGCATTCTGACAATGCTCATTCACAAAAGTTTTCTCTTTTGTGGGTTCTCCAGAGCAAGGGGCAAATTCAAGGAGGAGAAGAGACAGTGCAAGCAAGTAAGAACTTACATTTTCACTTTAAAAATATTTTGGAAAACACCAAAAATATTTCTGCCATAGATTCAAATTTAATATTGGGGGAATAAGGTATGTGAACGTATCTAATCTTTAAAAATTATGACTTGAGTACAATGCTAGTTACATTATTTCTGAATTCTAGTAATTTTCTTCCTTATAAAAGGCACAAGAGTATTAAAAAGTATGAGTTAATTACAGCAACCTTCTTAGTCAAAACAAATAGCACAGAAAAAAATGAATTTTTAAAAACAAGTATGGTAGATTATTCTGAAATGTCACAATGTCATTACAGCAGACTAGCTGCTCATGAATACTTTTGTGAAGGTGGGATGCATACGTAGACAAGCAGACTGGCTGCCAGGCAGATAAGCAGGCAGGCTGACAGAGAAAAGGAAAGGAGATATGGAATGAAGATGAAGAAAGGGACTCTATAGCAAATGGAAAAAAGAAAGAAAAATTCTATTCTGTCTCATGCTGCAGATGCCCTCAGGAAATGTCATTAATGACACGTTCTCATTACAGAAATTCCCCAGATTGGTCAGAGAACCTGTTTTTTTCATTCCCAGATCAAAAACTACATGCACTCTTTTGTACATCAAGGCTCATGCATACATAGCACGTGGCTAAGAAATTATTCTCTGCCCAGCATGTCCTCATCAAGATACATCTGTGGCCTGCTGTAACCTCTACTGACAACACTGACAGTTGCACAGGAAGACCAACACAAAGACAGAGCAAACAGACATTGAACAGATAATAAATCTGTCAAAATTGTATTCTGAAATTCAAGAATTTTTGGTTCACGTGATAATTTCCAAATGCATTTAGACCTTGAATCACTGAAGACTTTCTCGCTTTCCCAGCTTTTCTGTCAAGCTGCAGGATTCTTTTTTTTTTTTTTTTTTTTTTTGAGACTGAGTCTCGCACTGTCGCCTGGCCTGGTGTGCAGTGGTGCTATCTCGGCTGGCTGCAACCTCCACCTCCCAGGTTCAAGCAATTCTCCTGCCTCAGCCTCCCAAATAGCCAGGATTACAGGCGCCGATCACCATGCCCGGTTAATTTTTTGTATTTTTAATAGAGACAGGGTTTCACTATGTTGGCCAGGCTGGTCTCGAACTCCTGACCTTGTGATCTGCCTGCCTCGGCCTCCCAAAGTGCTGGGATTATAGGTGTGAGCCACCGCGCCCAGCCAAGCTACAGGATTCTTAAAGCTTCAAGAAAAGTACAATATACTTGTACTTCAGGATACAAACGTGGTACCATGAAAACAAGCCTCTGGTGAGGGAGCACCTTCCTAAAAAGCCCCAACTAGGTGAGAGGAAGCCCCACAGAGTGCCCTCAAAGGTGAAAGAACAAATCAAGATTCCACTGACACGTGGTAAACTTTCAGCAGTTTTCATCTCTTCTCTCATTTCTTCTCCCTGAAGGAGTTTGCAAGTATGTGTCCCAGTACACCAAAACGCATTTACAGATCTTTAAGTTGCAAAGAACAAAGAAACACTGATCTAGAATATTCGAAAACCACGTTAAAGGCAAAGTCCTTCTGATGACTAAGTTCAAAATTCCACAATTTTATCAACTTGTCCAATTTCATAATTGTTCCTACTACAAACAATGGATGCAAACAGAATGGATCTCCATTTTAAGGTGTCCTTGCAGCAAAATGCCCAAAGCCACAATTCTAACGCAAGAAAACTCAAAGCTCTGTCACTACACAGCAAAGTAGTTAAGAGTATAGATATGTTTGAGCCACTGTGTGTGCAAATACTAGCTCTGCCATTTATTAGTTGTGTGACCAAAGCCAATTACTTAATATCTGTGCCTTAGTTTATCTGTCTCACAGGGTTGTTGGAAGTTTTAAATAAATTAATACATGTAAAGCCTTTATAACAGTATGTGGCACTTGATGTGAGTATTTTCAAGGTTTTTAAAGAAATCAAGCAAGGTTTTGAAATGTGAACTGTTCCAACTTCTAAGAGGAAAAGGAGAAAGCAGAGATGGTTTTGTAGGTTTTCTGTTTTGTTTTTCAAAGGATAGTTTTGACAGGCCACTAATTCAAACTAATTTTACATATACTCATAGTGTTTAATGTGTTAAGTGCTTTGCCTTACAGTTCTAGAGTACAGACTATCACAAACACACAACTAATTTAGAAAGCAGCACTTAGCCAGGTGCGCTGGCTCATGCCTGTGATCCCAGCACTTTTGGAGGCTGAGGTGAGTGGATCACATGAGGCCAGGAGTTTGAGACTAGCCTGGCCAACATGATGAAACCCCATCTTTACCAAAAATACAAAAATTAGCTGGGCATCATGGTGCGTGTCTGTAATCCCAGCTACTCAGGAGACTGAGACATGAGAATCACTTGAGCCTGAGAGGCGGAGGTTGCAGTGAGCAGAGTTCATGCCACTTCACTCCAGCCTGGGCAACAGAGGAAGACTCCATCTCAAAAACAAACAAACAAACAAACAACAACAACAACAAAAAACAAAAACAGAGAGAGAGAAAGGGCAAAATAACACTTCTGTAAAACATAGGTAGAAGGAAAGTGTTTTTTTGTTTTTGTTTTCCCAAAGAGGGAGTCTTGCTCTGTCACCCAGGCTGGAGTGCAGTGGCGTGATATCGGCTCACTGCAACCTCTGCCTCCTGGGTTCAGGCAATTCTCCTGCCTCACCCTCCTGAGTAGCTGGGATTACAGGGAGGCACCACTAGGCCCAGCTTTTTTTTTTTTTTTTTTTTTTGTATTTTTAGTAGAGACAGGGTTTCACCATGTTACCCAGGCTGGTCTCAAATTCCTGACCTCAGGTGATCTGCCTGCCTTGGCCTCCCAAGGTGCTGGAATTACAGGCATGAGCCACTATGCCCACCCTAATTTTTGTATTTTTAGTAAAGGCAGGGTTTTGCCAAGGTGGCGATCCTTCTACCTCAGCCTCCCAAGTAGCTGGGACCACAGGCGCACGCCACTACACCTGGCTAATTTTTTTGTAGAGATGGGGTTTCACCACATTTCCCAGGCTGGTCTCGAACTCATGAGCTCAAGCAATCCACTCATCTCGGCCACCCACATTGCTGGGATTAAAGGAACAGGCCACCACGCTTGGCCCTTTTTCTCAATGTCTTACATTTGAAATATCCCATTATTTTATTTAGTGCAGGGGTGATAGTTAAAATAATCATAAGTTTCATCAGCATGAGATATGGAAAAGAACATGGAATGGACACAACCCTCATTTTCAGGTAATTTATGTAAATATGCTGTTTGGTTGGGGCAGCCGATTTACTGTATCTTATTACTGATATTACCCATTTGCTGACTGGGGAAAGTGCAGATTTCTCCCAAAAGCAGATGGCCAATCTAGCATAGAATGCTGTTTTCTGACATAAGCAACTACCAGCAGAGAAGTAAACTCTCAATAATCAGAACAAGTCCCTTTGAACTCTACATAGTGCTCATTCTCAATATCATAAATAATACAACAAAAGGCAAAGGCTCTCTTGAAAAGTCTTAACAACTAAAGATAAAGGAACCGGCCCATAAATGAGTGAGTTGGTAGAGGGCATTTGGCAGGAGCACATGGATAAAGAGCCTCAAAAATAAAATGAGAGCCAGTAATGTTCTCTGAGACAGTAAACTGTTCAAAAGTATGAAAAACATCTTTAAAACCCACACAAAGGGATTTTTAAAACAGGAAAATCTATTAACCCACAAGTTGTTGGGTTATTTTTCTTAAGTACACACATGTTTTGGAAACTTAAGAATCTCAAAATATATTCCTGATTAGCAACACTCAAGTTTCCAGCTGCCTTTACATTTGTTCGCTTTGTCAAAGCCCTAATTCTACCAAAGTCCTTTGTCCTACACAAATGCCAGCTCAGCTCACCTTACTAGAAAGGCTCTTCTGGTTTTGTCAGCTGTGCCCATGATAAGCAGCTGGGGAGTATGGAAAAACCATTAACCACTGACGGAAAAAGAGAGTAGCCATGGTGTTTCACCATTTGTTGCAGAAGTGGTTATAAAAAAAAAAATGTAAATCAAAAAATGAAATTAAAAAGACTATTCATTGCTCCACACCTGCTCCAAAAAGCTTTGCAATCACCAATCCATGTAAAATAGCCACAGTTCAATTAAAAGAAGTATTAATCCTTGTTTAAACAGAGAGAGAAAAAAACTAAGAAGGTACAAAGCAAAGGCAAATCACTCAGGGCAAATTACTCAGAAGCAGGAAAAGAAATGTTCACGGATGCACTGGGGATAAACCAAAGGTCTTTCTGAAGTCTGTGTTTTCCTGATGTAGTACTCTAAATGTATGGCATATCCAGGGCAGAGAAACATCAATTTGGAATGTATGCAGGAGAGCTTTTCACAACTTCAAAGCATTGAAA